>NC_081178.1:107216-149716 GCF_012432095.1 Onychostoma macrolepis | reverse complement strand
TCTTATCACGTCCGACGGTTGTTCTGTTCGACCGTAATAAGTGCCCTGAAGTGGACATCACCAGATATTCCGCCATGATTCCAGTTCAAAGCGTATGTTCCCGCACAAAGGGCATTAAAGTGTGCGAGACATGAATTTAAATTGTATTTTTTTTACAGAGGTATATTGTCACACTTGACACTTCTCTAGTAAGTTTGGTCTGTGTGTGAAGACGCTGCGCAGCGCAAATCCATGAGTGAATGTTCTGAAGCAACGGATTCCTCTGCTCAGGGAATAGAGAGCAATGAACACTGTGTAGGGAGCATGTCAATCGGAACACAGTTCATGCACGGAGCTCGCTTCTAACGAGCTGGTTATCTTAATCAGGTGTGTTAACTAAGCAAGACGTGCAAAATATGCAGAGCCATTCTTGCTCTGTCCGCACGGCGTGCGTGAACGTGCTGATGATGGATCCTGTCTGCGCGAACAGGGTGCGCAGAGGTATGCAAATACATACGTTGACACAGGTACGAGAGACAATTAAAACCCTCGGACCAACATTTCTTGGTCCTACACCTTCCACAGAATATATAAATACAGCTAAATGCATTTAGACCACTCTACATCCTGATAACAATCATTAAGTTAAGAGACTTTCAACCAGAATAACAAAAAATGTTTCTGAAGGCAATCACCTATGGCATCTTTAAATAAAAAGCAATAGATATAAAAAAGTTCAGAATAATTAACTGACGGTGTGTGGCATGAGTTCAGTTTCCAGAGTCAAGGGTCAGGCGTTTCCAGAGCACCTAGAGATGTGGTTAGAAGGGGCAGAATCTGTTCCTTTTGTCTTGTTTTAGTTGTAGTTGTCATGAATCTAATTTCTGATGACAGAGAGTGAAGATGCCATTGGTTTTGATTTCTCTCTTCTGGCATGCGTTTCTCGGATGAAGTACAGACCGCAGCCAGAGATTCTTTCAGCTGCCAGACAATATGTCCAGTGTTTTCTTTTCTTCATGGAATGTTTAATATTCCTGATGTTTTTTGGATGATTTGTGCAGCAGTGTCATGTGATGTGAGTGATCGTGTCTGTGATGCATTTCCATTAATGGTTGACAGAATGAATCGAAGCCAGTGCAGATGATGTTTCAGAAGGCCAAGTTTCCTCTGGTCTTCATTCCTGATATGAACTGTCAGATTCTGGAGCTGCCGTATGCTGGGAAAGACCTCAGTATGCTGATCATGCTTCCCAACGCCATGGAGGACGACACCACCGGCCTGCAGAAGGTGAGACACCTGCAGTTAGTTTTTATTACGACGAGTCTTCTGCTTAAACGGCATTAACACATCTCTCTTGTCCAGCTGGAGAGCGCGCTGACCTACGAGAACTTTGTGGAGTGGACCCGACCTGACATGATGGATCTTCTGGAAGTGGAAGTGTCTCTGCCCAGATTCAGAATGGAGGAAACTTATGACATGAAGGCTCTCCTGGTTGGCCTGGGAATGGTGGATGCGTTTGACTCGCAGAGAGCCGATTTCTCCGGCCTGTCCCCGAACAACGATCTGGTGCTGTCTAAGGTGGTGCATAAGTCCTTTGTTGAAGTGAACGAGGAGGGGACGGAGGCCGCTGCAGCCACCGGCGCCATCATGATGATGCGCTGCCTGATGCGTCCAGAGCGCTTTCACGCCGATCACCCGTTCCTCTTCTTCATACGCCACAATCCCTCCAAGAGCGTTCTGTTCTACGGACGCGTCTGCTCTCCTTGAGCTCCCGGCGCTCCACCACACGGCCGTGCAGGTTTCTGACGGGTTTGAGCCGTTTTTGAGTCATAATACCAGTGAAATTTAGATCGGTGCGCTTTCGACGGTTTCAGTTGAAAGTCCATTTTGACCTGCGCTTTACTGCCTTTATTCCTGAGTGCCTGTGTTGTTTCCTCAATTGAATCATCTGGAGTCAAATCCAGAGCGTTTATGCATTTACTGTACAGGTGCATGCAGCATTATGAATAAACAACTTGCAACTGTTCAAAAATAAAATGAAACCTGTCTTCAGCTTGAACCTTTATTTTATTGTAATAGATGCTGTAGTTTTGCACAGGTTTTTTGAGCTCCATATCTATCAAAAAGAATCTGATTCAGGGGCTCATTGTCAAGTGAGCAGAGGTGTAAAATACTTGAGTAATTTTACTTGATTACTGTACTTAAGTATTATTTTGGGGGATTTTTACTTTATTCAAGTACAATTTAAACTGACTACTTGTACTTTTACTTGATTACATTTCTGAAGAAAAAACAATACTTTTTACTCCTTACAATTTTATTTCAACTTAAAAAGTACATTACATTTTTGTTATCTTATACACATTGAATATGGGAAACGGAAGCTCAAACGTGCGTGCTTGACCTGAGAAGCAATGATCATTGTTTTCACGCATCAAGCACACACACAGTTCTACTTCAGTTATGACTTTCATCAGGTAAATGTCTGGCTTCAAAAGTTCACCATCAAGTCTGAGGAAGCATGTTGAGGCAGCAAAGTTGCGTTTTCCCCCCAAAATGTTTATTCATTATTCTTTGTTTTGATAGAGCCATTAGCTGTGTAATACATTGGCTGAATGCACAAGATTGAGTGCAAATAAAATCATTGATACATTTTGTTCTTAAATATAATTAATATTTTTGTGGGAATTCTTTTTTTAATTAAATGTTACAAATCTCCAAAAAAGTGTTTAAATGAACATTGTACATTTACTTAATTATAATTCATGTTTAGTGACGTTCTTACCAGGTAGTGGATAAGTTGTATTAATATGTCATTATATGACGCATTGAGTAGGAATTTGGACTCTCATTGTATATTTTCTTAATCTTAATAATTACACAATTTGCTCATTAATTCATATAATTAGTTGCAACTAATTATGTAGCAATATTTCCTGAGAAAAAGCCCCCACAAAAAAATTCCCCAAATAAACAATTAAAAGATTAATTATCCTTTTAGACAGTGAAGTAGACAACACAAAAAAAGTGGCCTTTCAACACGTTAATATTGTATGTTTTAATTCTATGACTCTCTTCATTAATTCAACCCATTCTTGCATTCTGTCTGGAATATGTTTCTAACCTCTGCATCACATTGTTATTAAAAGTGATATTTCACCCAAAAATTAAGATTCTCATGTCGCCCCAGATGTTTATGACTTTCTTTCTTCAGATGAACACAAGCAAAGATTATTAGTCCGTATAATGCAAGGGAACAGGACCACTTCAGAAACCACACAAAGTGAACACGACGGTCAAGTTTAAAATATTAGTATTTGTAATTTTCATTGTTTCACTTAAGAAGACACTGATTCATTAACAGGGCTTGTATGAGTTACTATCATATTCACTCTGTGTAGTTTTTGAAGTGTCATTTTCGGACATCCCATACTTGTTATACGAAAAAAAGATGATTTAGTTTAGATGATTTAGATCTTAGTTTGTGTGTTCATCTAATAAATGAAAGTCTATATATATATAATATATATATATATATATAAATAATTTAACTGCATGATTTTTACTGTACCACCAATAACCTACTCCTAAATATAATGTAGAAACTTAAATTTTCTGTAAAGCTGCTTTGCAACAATTTATATTGTGAAAAGCGCTATACAAATAAATTTGAATTGAAAAACCTGTATTTTTCTCCCTTTAACAAAACGTCTGTATGTCTGTCAGAAAAAAAAAAAAAAAAAATACTTCTACTTTTTTAATACTTGAGTACAATTTAAAGTTGTACTTTTTTACTTTTACTCAAGTATGTTTTTGGCCAGATGTAAAATTTTTGAGTACATTTTACATCTCTGCAAGTGAGTCATGAAACAAACACAAGTGCTGTTTGTGGCACGTAGAAATAACTATAGAAAATGTTTCATATCAATGTAAAAATTAGATTAGAAGTTAAAAAAATTAAAAAAGAAGTACTTATGTATTCAGAAGACCTGTTGATGACTTATTCAAGAGAGATAACAGATGGAAATTCTGCACTCATCTGTCCTGTAATGTGAGTGAAAGATCATTCAGTACGGTTAAGAGTTCAGTGCTCTCACAGAAACTCCCATTATAATCACTGAAATGGTCTACACTGCAATCTCTTACTCACATTTTATGATGAGAGAATCCGTGAGTCAAGTCAAGTCACCTTTATTTATATAGCGCTTTTAACAATACAGATTGTGTCAAAGCAACATTCCAATATCAGAATAGGAAAATTGTGTCAATAATGTAAAATGACAAGATTAAACACTCAATTTTCAGTTAAAGGCATTTCATTATTGAATTCAGTGATGTCATCGTCCAGCTCAATTCAGTAGTATCTGTGCAATCATGTAGAGCAGTGGTTCCTAACCTAGGGGGCCAGAGTTCACAGCGGGGGCGCGGGAGCAGATATACTTTGAGGTAGGGCTGGACGATAAAATGATAACTACAATTATAGTGATATAATTTTCCTCGATAAAACGAGTTCGATAAATATTCAATGTAATGTTTATGCAGGAATAAAATCGCTACTCATTTGAACCGCGCCACACGGACCATAACCGGGTTGCTACATGTATTGCATGTGTGTGGTGTGTTGTTTGTGTAGAGCAGCAGATATCATATTGTATGTGTCTAAAGCAAATTTCCTTCAGGACAATAAAGTTTATCTTATCTTATCTTATCTTATATCCGATCAGTTCAAACAGTGGCGCATGCGCAGAGAGCGCTGACTAGAGCAGATCACGCGAGCACTAAACAGCGCTGTGAGATCCAGTGAGAAGCGCTTGAATTCAGCGAAGAACACAAATCACTGGTATAAACTAGCAGGGGTGCCTGCAGGATTTCTTCTGAGGGTACGCACAGATTTTTTTTTTTTAGTTTTTTTTGGGGGTGTCGTATGTAATGGTATAGTGATTATATTTTGTTTCATTTTTTATAAAGCTAATTTATAAAAACGTCGAGAGCACTTTTTGTTCGTTAAATAAGGTTTTTTTTGTTTGCTTGTTTTTTGTTTTGTTTTCTCAAATCATCACGACTTGCCTAAAATACAATCTTTTCGTTTGTTGTGTTTATTTCAAATTGCTGACTGTCCTTCAAATTGTTGACTTCCGGGGCGTGGCTCTGCTGCAGACCCAGTGCTTCACGCGTTTGTTACTATTCTTTGTTTTGTCGTGTTCGACAGTTGTTTTTTTTATGTTGTTTTTATTGTTTTTTATACATGAACACTCACTGGTTTTCTTGCTTGGGTGGCCATGTGCCTGGCCATGTTTGTGATCGCGGCCGGCTCGGGTGCGAGTGTGGTGACTGGCGTCCTCATCTACACGCGGGAGGAGCTTCTGTTACTCTTATCCCAGTCTCGATTTTGTAAGTCACAAATTGATTTACCAGAAGACTGCCACGAATTGGTGAGGAATTCGAGGATAAATGATCAAAGGCGTTTTCCTAAGAAACGAGGATCAAGAGGAGGGGTCCATCAAAGGACTAAAAGAAGAGGGTTTAAACCCCCCCTTATCGGTAATCACCTTATCAAATGTGCGTTCCTTGAGGAATTTAATGGATGAATTGGCAGCTAAAATCAACTATGACAGAGACTTTAGGCAAAGTCATCTGTTATGTTTTACAGAGACTTGGTTAAGAGAAGATATACAGGACATTGCTTTAAATGGCTATACAATGATTAGAGCCGACAGAGACAACGTCACATCTTGTAAGTCCGTGGGAGGAGGTTTGTGCTTTTTTGTGCATAACAAATGGGCAACACATTTTTGGATTAATGAACAAGTATGTACCACAGACTATGAACTCATGTCAGTGTCTTTTAGACCTTTCTATTTGCCCCAGGAATTTGGACGGATTACTGTCATTTTATCACAGGCCCGAATAATGAAGAAGCTGCAAACAAAATAACAGAGAGTTATAATGACGCCTTGACTCGCTCATCTGATCAACCAATTTTAATTCTTGGAGATATGAATTTATGTGATCTATCAAGCTATTTGCCTACCCTTCATCAGTATGTGGACTGCCCCACTCGATCAACACGCATATTGGATAAATGTTTTGGCAATATAGTTGATGGATATAAAGCTGTGTGTCGCCCTCCTTTGGGGAGGTCAGATCATAATATCATACATCTGTTACCTAAATACCGAGCTAAGTTTAAACAAGAGAAACCAGTGACTAAAGAGATACAACTGTGGACAGATCAGAGTAAAGAAGAACTTAGAGACTGTTTTGAGGACACAGAGTGGCAACTGTTCTTTGATGCATGTGAAGATGTACATGAGATCACTGACACCATTACATCTTATATAAGTTTTTGTGAAAGTAATTGTGTTAAGACTAAAACAATTCAAATGTATTCAAATAATAGGTTATGGTTTACTAAAGATCTTAAAATGAGTTTAAATGAGAAAAAGTAGCCTTTTTAAATGGTGATAAGGAACTGGTTAGAGACAAAAGGAAGGAATTTAGGGGTCTAATTAGGAAAGCTAAACTAGCATATAAGGATAAGATTGAAAATAGGTTATATACAGGCAATGCTAAGAAGGCGTGGGAAGGGCTTAATAGCATTATGGGAAGAGAGAAGAAGAAACAGGTGTGTTCCTTACAAGGTGCATATTTTGTAGAAGATTTAAATGTTTTTTTACTAGGTTTAATAGGGGGGATTGTATTACCGAATGTGAGAGAATATGTTTTAATATTCCGGCATATGAGCCTATTAAACTTAAGGAGTATGAAATAACAGCCAGTCTTGCTAGCATTAAGCCAAATAAAGCACCTGGCCCAGATGGGCTAAAGGGTCGTGTGTTAAAAGATTGTGCTTTCCAACTAACTAGTGTCCTTACCTGATTGTTCCAGCTCCTGTTAAATTGTAGAGTGGTTCCAAATTCATGGAACAAACAAAGATTTTCCCAGTACCTAAAATATCTAATGCCAATCGGTTAAAAGATTTTAGACCGATTGCTTTAACATCTATGTTAGGTAAATGTATGGAACGAGTACTAATAAGGCATATTTGGAATAGTGTGGTTAAAGATTTGGACCCCCTTCAGTTTGCTTATAGGGGAAAGAGGGGCACTGATGATGCTATTATAACCTTATGTGATTTTGTAGCTGAACACATTCAGATGACTACAAATTATGTTAGGATTTTATTTATAGATTTTAGCTCAGCTTTTAATTCGATTCGGATTGATATTCTTTTGCAAAGATTAATTAACTTAGGAGTGAATGGTGATCTTATTTGGTGGATTAAAGACTTTCTTTTAAATCGTCCTCAAAAAGTAGTTGTTAATGATATGGTGTCAAAGACAATCATTGTAAATACAGGAGTTCCACAAGGAACTATTTTATCACCCTTACTTTTCTCGTTGTATACAAATGAATTTAAGATACAGGATTCAGATTTTAATTTATTTAAATATGCGGATGATATGACACTTGTTGGCCGGTTGTGTAAAGCTGGAATAGAGGGAGATATGCAGTATTATAGTTATATAAATTTGCTTCAAAATTGGTGTAAATTGAGTTCATTGGAGATAAATGTAAACAAAACCAAGGAATTGGTCATTAGTAGGAATAAATCAGATTTTATTGAAGGGTTAGTATCTCTGATACTTGATGGACATCAAATAGAGAAGGTTGGAAGTTTTAAATATTTAGGAACATTCATAGACAGTAAATTGACATTTGCTGGTAATGTGGAGTATGTTTTTAAAAAAGCAATGCAGAGATTATGTCTTATTAGGAGGTTACAACATTTTGGAGTGAGTCAACATATTTTAGAGATGGTTTATAAGAATCTTGTTGAGAGTGTTGTATGTTTTAATATGACTATGTGGTATGGACTATTGCCAGTTAAAGAAAAGCAAAAACTGGGTCGAGTAGTTAAAATTGCTAGTGCAATTGTAGGACAACCACAAAAACAACTGAATGAAATTTACCAAATAAGAGTCAAACAAAAAGCACAGGTCATTATTGAAGATTGTTCTCATCCCTTGAATATTAAATTTCAGCCTTTACCATCAAAAAGACGTTTTAGGCAACCTCAAGTAAGGAAAAATGTGTATCAAATGTCATTTGTGCCAACTGCTGTTAGAATTTTAAATGCTGGGATCTGAGTGTGAGATGGGGTGATTGTGTTTTTTGTAAACTGTGTGATGATGTTCAATGTATTTGTGTGGTGAAGCCAAAGACAAATTTCCACTTGTGGACAATAAAGTGACTAAACTAAACTTATTTGGAATATACTGTATGTATAAATGTATTGGATATTGTTTAATTCTTGTATTTATTTTGGTTAAATTTATGTTAATTTATTTTGAATCTTGTTGAATGTTTAATTGAGTTTATTTAGGTGTTTGTGTATGTATATAATTTTGTTTTCTCTGAGTTCCCATGAGATGGTTTGACCCTTGGGTGTAAAAAGAGCTTACTCTGTCTCTCAGGAGTGAGTTCTGGTTGAGGCCTCCGTGAGGAGGGTCAGCTTTAATGTCTCCAATGTTATTTGTGAGTCAATAAACCCTTTATTTGATGGCAAGCAAGTGTCTCCCCGCCTTTGTTCTGGCTATTTCTTCACAATATGGTGGCAGCGGTGGGATTTTCCAGAAGAGGAGCATTGCTGTGTCAGCATACCTCACGGGGAACCTTGTCGGCAGGGGGAAGTGCTGGGGGTTTGTGGAAGGAGCCAAAGATGCAGCAGCTCAGTGAGATGGATGACATTGAGCATTATCTGACTACTTTTGAGCGAATCGCTACAGTGTGTAAATGGCCATCAGAGGACTGGGCCATTCGACTAGTTCCTCTGCTCACTGGCAAGGCCCGTGCTGCCTATGTGGCGATGGATGTGGATGAAGTGACCGACTATGTGTAAGTGAGAGAGGCAATATTAAAGAAATATTCTATCAATGCGGAGACCTATTGGCAGCGGTTTCGTACCATGGAAGTGCTGATAGAAGAAACTCCAAAAGAATTGTATGTTCGGTTGAAAGATTTGTTCTACAAGTGGGTGAAACCTGCAGAAAAGACAGTTTATGAGGTTGCAGAGACTATCATTTTGGTGCAGTTTTTGAGGATGTTGTGTCCCGAACTGCAAACCTGGATTAAAGAGCATGATCCATCTTCAGCCGAGGAGGCCGATAGGCTGGCTGATCTTCCTCTCGCAAGACATCCTCACTGCTAAAAGGTGGTAAGAGTATGGGTGAGAGACTGGTGAAACAAACAAAAACATCAAGCGTAGCTACAGGTGGGACTATTAAGTGTTATAGTTGTGGTCAGGTAGGCCATAAGAAACCCATGTGTCCAAACCTGAATAAAAAGCTTACCAATGTCTGTTATGTTCCCTGAATGATGAAACCTGAACCTAGCATTACACCAATGCCCAGTAAAGTTACAATTCCTGTAAAACTAAATGGTAAAAAGGTTATAGCTTTAGTAGATACAGGATGCACCCAAACTTTAGTAGAAGATGGTCTTGTATCTGAGTTTTCTATTGAAATTGATTGCCCTGCCATGGTAAAATGTATCCATGGTGAAGAACGGTCTTATCCGACCACTGAAGTGTATTTGGGGGTTAATGAGCAAACTTACCTTATGAAAGTGGGGCTAGCTCCAAAACTGCCATATCCTGTGATCATCAGTCATGACAGTCCTGTGTTAATGGATTTATTGTATCCAGGCAGTACTTGTAATGTGGTGTTAACATGGGCAAAATTTAGACACAGTCAGGAGGTGAATGAGGGAAACCCCTTGAAATTCCTTCCCTTTTATGATTGTGAGATTCCAACCCATCCAGTGAACCCTGTGTAATCTAAAGTAGAGAAGAGGTTGGACAAGTTTCAGGGAACGGTGGTAGAAGTCACAAATGGGGAAGGTTCAGAAAAATTCAATTTGGAATGGCAGATCCCCACTGATATGTCTGAACTGCAGAAAACTGATTCTGAAATTGATCCCATCTATGCTAGAATGATTGAAAATGCAAAGAGATGTTTTTCAAGGGTTCTTCTTTTTGTTTAGAGAATGATCTATTGTATCGTAAGACCCGAAATGTACCACAAATGGTTCTCCCCATGAATGTACGTAATATGGTAATGAAAATGGGGCATACTGGGCTGGTCATTTGGGCCGCCGTAAAATGTACCATCGAATTGGCAAACATTTTTTCTGGCCAGGCATGACTAAAGATATAGCCGAATTCTGTAAGAGGTGTCCAGAATGCCAAAGCACTGCCCCTCAGGGTCCCCCAAAAGCCCCTTTGATGACTTTGCCAGTAATTGAGGTGCCTTTCCAACGGCTGGGCATGGATATTGTAGGCCCTGTAGAGAGAAGCAAAGCCGGTAAGAAATATATGTTGGTAATTTGTGACTATGCAAGCCGATATCCTGAGGTTTTCCCTTTGAAAAACATTAAGGCAAAAACTGTAGCTTTTTGTTTGGTGCAGTTCTTTTCTAGGGTGGGTTTTCCCCAGGAGATATTAACTGATAGAGGAACTAATTTTACCTCAAAACTACTGAAGCAGGTTTATCAATTATTGCGGATAAGAGGCTTAAAGACCACCCCTTACCATCCAGAGACAGATGGTCTTGTAGAAAGATTGAATCAAACTCTTGTTCAAATGCTCCGTAAGTTTGTGGGTGATACAGGGTTTGACTGGGATCAGTGGTTACCTTACATATTGTTTGCGTACAGAGAAGTTCCACAGGCCTCCACAGGTTTTTCTCCCTTTCAGCTGATATATGGGCCTGATGTGCGGGGTCCCTTGTCCTTGTTGAAAGAGTCCTGGGAGCAAAGTTCACAGACAGTGAGTACAGTCAATGTTATTGATTATGTGTTGCAAATGAGGGAGAAATTGGAGAAGATGACCAAGTTGGCAGCAGAACACTTACAAGAATCACAGAGAAGGCAGAAATGCTGGTATGACAGGAAGTCAAAGCAGCGCTCCTTTGACGTAGGGCAGCAGGTTTTAGTTATGCTTACAACAGAAGATAACAAGTTGCTGGGTAAATGGCGGGGTCCATTCAAAGTTACTAAGAAATTCGGTCCTACTACTTACCAAATTGCTACTCCTGGTGAGTCACGTTCTCATAGAACATTGCATATTAATCTCTTGAAGGAATGGTTTCCACAAAAAGAGTCTGCAAGTGTGAATTTGATTCGGTTGGTAGATGAGGAAGAGGAGGTAGAAGAACAGTATTTATCTGGGATTCCTCCTTAATCTAGTTAATCTTGACCACTTATCAGGGGAACATAAAAAGCAAATTAAAGAGCTATGTGATCCAGAACTGTTTAAAGTACTCCTGGTTGTACTACACTCGTTCAGCATCAAATTGTGTTGAAACCTGCTGCTCAAGTGAAAAGAATGAGTTACCGCATTCCTGAAAGGATGGTGTCAGCATTTACTGAGGAGGTTAAGGTAATGCAGGAGATGGGCATTGTGGAGCCTTCCCAAAGTGAATGGTGTAATCCAGTTGTTTTGGTTCCGAAAAAGGACGGGAGCTTGTGCTTTTGTATTGATTTCCGTTACTTAAATTTGGTATCCAAATTTGGCTCCTTTCCTATGCTCCGAATTGAGGAGCTTATTGAGAAGTTGAGAAAAGCCAAATTTATCAGCACAATAGATTTATGTAAGGGATACTGGCAGGTGCCATTGGCTCCTGAATCTCGAGAATTTACAGCTTTTCGTAAATTGATGTTAATTTATTTGGAATCTTGTTTAATGTTTAATTGAGTTTATTTAGGTGTTTGTGTACATACATAATTTTGTTTTCCCTGAGTTCCCATGAGATGGTTTGACCCTTGGGTGTAAAAAGGGCTTACTCTGTCTTTCAGGAGTGAGTTCTGGTTGAGGCCTCCGTGAGGAGGGTCAGCTTTAATGTCTCCAATATTATTTGTGAGTCAATAAACCCTTTATTTGATGGCAAGCAAGTGTCGCCTTTGTTCTGGCTATTTCTTCATACATTGCTACAGTTACTATGGTTACCAATGTTTATAGGAAGCGCATTAATATTGAACGTGATTAAACTGACCTGGAACTACCTGTGCAGTTAAACAAATTTAATCAACACCTGCCAGCCAATCAGAATCGAGTATTCAGACAGACCATGGCATAAATATATATATCTTTCTATATATATATTTGTGTATAAATATAATGTTGGGGGGGTGGGGGGTGGGGGGATAAGTGTCCCCAATTAAGCAAGCCAGAGGCGACAGCGGCAAGGAACCAAAACTCCATCGGTGACAGAATGAAGGAAAATAATCTTGGGAGAAACCAGGCTCAGTTGGGGGCCGGTTCTCCTCTGGCCAGACAAACCTGCAGTTCAATTCCAACTGCAGCAAAGTCAGATTTTGTAAAGGACTCATTTGGTTCCCGTGGTCTTGTCCCGATGGCTGTCTAGGTGACGAGGTCCTCAATGGGAATCTGTCTCTGGGGCTCATCTAGAGCTGTGTCCCAAAGTTGAGTTCGCGCCCTTCCAAGACTGGATTTGAAGTGCGATTGTGTCACGACGTAAGGTGTCCCAATTCAGGATGCGCCCAGAAGACCGTATTCCAAGGCCGATTGTGTCACTGCGGCGAAGGCTGCCGTAATTAAAATGCGCCCTCCGTTTCCCAGGAAAATGAAGTGTACATCTGATGGACACTTTGCACCCTACCATATCCCAGAATCACTTGCGCGCAGATGACGATGGAATTTATATTCAAAGAACACGGCGGATGACAGTTCTGTGGGGGAATTCACATTGAAATGTAAGTATTGTGTTTTTATTTACTCAAATACCTAGCGTAAGTGTTAAAAGCCAGGTTTTTTTTTTTTTTTTTTACACAAAGCCCACAAATAATAAGACAACCAGTATATAAGGCAATCTTTCCCTTTGTTGTGTTTTTGTAGTGCTGTCATGCAAGATATGTCCACACGTTTTAACCAAACTTGAGCACTTCAGTATTTTGTATGCATGTGCTGTGTCATATTTTCTAATGTTGCACCAATTTTTACATATGCTTAAATGTGTTGTACATATTTTCAAAGACTGCACCACTGTCTAAATATTTTTCATAAGTGTTTCCATTTTTTTCTTGTTTTAGGAATATTCTGGAGAAGATGAGCCTGGTGGGGAAGGACTTAAAAATTCAAAGTAATCAAGTTAATAGACACATTTTTGCTGAAATCCATTGTGCTGTTGTTGTTAACAGGGTGTGAGAGAGTGTCCTGGGACAGGTGAGGGGTGAGAGAGTGTCCCGGGACAGGTGAGGGGGTGAGTGAGTGTCCCGGGACACTCATGAGGGGGTGAGAGAGTGACCCCCGGAAAAGGTGAGGGGGTGAGAGAGTGTCCCGGAACAGGTGAGGGAGTGAGTGGAAGCTGGTGAAGCTACTCGGGGAGGACATCCAATTCCAGAGAGAGAGACAGAGGAGAGAAGAGCACAGGAGAGCAGGGACAGAATGGAGAGACAATAAATTATTTATTAGCCATTTTCTCAAGAAGAGAAAACAGTGGAAAAAATGAGTACATAAATATCTTTTTTTTTATGTCACATTGTCAGTGAAACAACCTAATTTCTGCAGTGTATTTTTGTGATGCAAGTTAAAAACGAAATGGTAAGTTGTATACGTTATTCATTTTTGTATTATGCCATGGTCTGTCTGAATACTGGATTCTGATTGGCTGGCAGGTGTTGATTAAATTTGTTTAACTGCAGAGGTAGTTCCAGGTCAGTTTAATCACGTTCTGTATTAATGCGCTTCCTATACAACATACAATTACAGTTGAATAGTAATACAGACGAAAATAACTGTCATTTTTATTGTTCCAGTCAAATATTGCAGCGCAAATATTATTAACATCTTTAATATGTGAATGCTGGCAAATAACCTTGGCATAAACGGGATAAAAATGAACAATGAACATTACAATTACTTGCCTTTTATTTACACATGAATATGCATAACAAAAAATACAAACGATTTGAATGCACTTCACGGAAGCAACCACCCTCCGCTGCGTGTCGGCTGGTTCTTCGCCTCCACGTCGTGCATTCAAATCGTTTAATGCACAGCTAGCCGTTGATTATCCCTTACATGTAATTTATTTGTAAATGAGCCTGAGTAGTTTCTGTACATTTTGTATTTTTTGTTATGCATATTCACGTGTAAATAAAAGGCAAGTAATTGTAATGTTCATTGTTAATTTTTTAATGCAGCTTACAAAACCTTCTTCTATACGTTTATTTTTTTGTCCTGTAAATAAATTTTTTACACATTAAAACAAATTGTTCTATACATTACTGAAAGTACTTTTTACAACTATTTACAACATAGTTTAGGTTTAACATCAGAAAAACAACATCAATTTTAAGCCCAGCGCTGCCTCCATGTGTTCTGGGGTCTTCAGGAGGTGAATCTCTTGGTGAATGGCCAGCACCTCCTCAGCGACTCGGAGGACAATGCGGTGGACAGTGGAAAGAGGCATGTCAAACACTCTGGAGACCACTCTGTATGATGCACCACTGGCCAGACAGAAGAGAAACACCAGGGTCTGGATTGTGGCACCCCATCCGTGTCATCGTTCACTTCTCAGAAGATCCAGCAGCACTGTCAGCGCCTCCCTGATCAGCCCAAAACCAATAAAAACCTGTCCAGCGCTGACACATTCAGCTTTATCCTGCAGTACAGGGGTCTGGTCTGATTTAGCGAAAGAAGGAAAAGAGAAATTGTTTAGAGCTATGACAAAGTAATTAGTAGAAGAAATATTGAGGTACTTTAGTAAACTACTTGTAGTAATACCACATTGGGGAAAAACTAGTCATATTTAAAACCTTAGTTGAAGGGATAGTTCACCCAAAAATGAAAATTCCAAACCTGGAACAACTTGAGGGTGAGTAAATGATTACAGAATTTTCATTTCTGGGTATCTATCCTCTAATTAAAAGTATTATCTTACATACTCTATATACTTAAGGTATTGAGAGTAAAAGTAAAGGTATTTACAGTATTGTTCTGAAAAAGAATTTGTCAGGATTGTTTTGCATTTTACTTCTGAATATGTTCAAGATTGTTCAATTTAAAGTTGCCTACTGTTGGGTAGTTTAATCTACAACAATGCATCATGTTGTAAAAGACCATGTGTTTGTAGTGTTGCTGTCCTGTGAGAAAAAAAAAAGACAAAGAAAACTGTTTCACATTTGTACGAGAATACTTAATGAATGTACTTCCTTACAGTCCATCACTGAAAGTAACAAAATCTATTGTCAGAATATTAACAAATTGTTGCTAACTATATCAGAGGCTGCATCTGAAGGACTCGAACAATGCCCTATTTTTTATTTTATTTTTATTTTTTACAGTTTTATTTTTATGCTTGCCTAAAAAAGTCATAAAGTGTTTTGTATTTTCTAGTTTTTCGTATGTATCATTACATTATCCAAGTAAGCTCCAAGCCAATACCTGCATTTAAAGTTGTAATCCGGCAATTAAGGACTCAGCAAACCAGTGTAACTTACCTGGCCTTGGTCTTGGCTAATCACTGTCTCCTCCATTATGACATAAAACATAAAAGCAAAAATGAGCAAGTCTGGCTCCACCTATCCTGTCAGGATGGCAGCTCTCCTCTCACACCGTTGCTATGCGACAGGAGCGGCAATCGGGAACACCTGGTGGTGCAATTAGGAAATCCTGGAAAGGCGGAGCGTCTCATGCACTTCGTAGGGTCCTTCGTGCACTTCGGAGGCGTGGCCTTCCAAATCCGTGGGCTTCAAAGTGTGTGCACTTAACTTTGGGACACAACTTAGGTGTCCTGATCTCCGCTTACGTTAGGGCTGTAGAGGTCATCTCTAGGTGCTGATCCACCATCTGATCTGGATACGGACTGGATCGGGTGGCAACAGTGATCTCGGAATAAGAAAGAAACTGACTAATATTAGCGTAGATGCCATTCTTCTTACGATGTAACAAGTACATTGGGTGTTATGGGAAGTGTTCCCAATTCTGGTTGACCTAATTAATGCAGCCTAACAATCCTTTAACGGCATGATTGGGGAGTCGTCATGTGACACACAGCAGCCACAACAGCACTCATGTTTTATTTATTTTTTCCTTTTTATTTGAAACATTCCCAAACGCATTAAAACATTGTAAGTTAGGCTACTAATCATAACACTTTCATTGTACAGAAAGAGAGCAAAGAACATTTACATTATCAAAGAACATTTTTACTGACAGTCTAGAGTTCAAGCACTCTCAAAAACTCCCATTAAAATCACTGAAGCTGTTTACACTATGAAATGAATATCTTACTTACATATTCGTGCACACATTTGCACTTTGATGTTTCTGAGGAGAGAATTCGCCAGAAAGAGGTATTCAGTCAGCGAGCGAGTGAAGAAAACACTGGCATTTTAGCGATGACTCATCTGAACGCCTCTGATTGGTCATTGCATTCATAAGCTCAACAGAATCGTGTGTGATTGGTTATAATGCAGCGCTGTAAAAACGCATCTGTCTCTGGCTCAGCCCAGCCAGCGAATGCAGATTTGTATTTAGCAGCTGATGATATGAGGCGATGAACGTTCTAATCATGCCGGTATGATTGTATCAAACTTCAAATAGACTGATCTGTTTCAATTGTTAGGCAAGGAAGATGATCAGATCTCAGTCTTTCTGTGATCATCTGAAACCGGACCAGGATCTTGACTTTTTTGAACATTGCAAGACTGGGGTGAAGGTCTGCAGTCACCTTGCTTCTCTTTTATGTAACTAAATTTACATGGATGCATTATTGACATTGAGTTATGGAAAAAAAAAAAAAAGTTTTATTGGGACTGATCATCCTATCCTGGTCATTATCAACAGCAGTAATGGTAACAATACCAATAAAACGAACTAAAATGTAACTCCTGCTCATATGCCACTGAATGATATAGGCATTAGCTCAAAATTACACCCAGGGTGACCTTTAAACATGTTTGCATTTTACACAGACGATCTTTAAAAACAGGGTGACACCTAATCTATGTCATTGCTGTTACCCAAATGTCAAAACCTGTTACCCTGAAAAGTACAATTTCAATTTCTAGCTAATAGTCAATTTCACAAAAGCACATGTTGTATACTTTTAAAGGATTTTTCTTGTAGATATTGATTATATTAAATGTAATAAATAATTGTTTAAATTTACATTTAAAAAATGGTAACAGTATTGACACTGCACTGCATGATGCCTCATAAATCATCAAAAATAGAACATTATAGAAGTGAGAGAGAAACATGCTTGTGTTTTAAGTGTAGGAATCCTGGATGAGAGATGATGTAAACTCCTAGAAGTGATGTCACTTGAATGTACATTATTTTACAAGGGTTTTTTGATGAGGGTAAAAGGATTGACTTGAAATCAGGGGCTTTAGATTAAAGATTGAAATTTTATAGAAAAAATGCATACTTGTGCCAAAAACATTGCTTAATAATGAGACTATATTTTAAACAATATGCAAATGTGATTTTTATATAATTTTGCCTTCATTTTGCAAATTAAATGTCCTGCTGAAAAAGAAAAATCATAGTGAGGGACAGGCCAAAAACCTTACCTTCATCAACATAAATGCTATTTATATTATTTAAAATAATATTTCATTTACTTTTTTAATGTAATATTGATGAAAGATTGTATAGTATCGTTATGTTTTTAAACTGCAAATTTATTCATTATTATATTAAATCTATGTTTGATTATTTCTTAGGGATGCAAAAGGCACCGATTTCATGCAATGACCCTTATAAATAAAATGTCATATAAAAACAATATGTGAACTTCCCTATTTTTTTTGTTTTGTTTTATTTTTTTGTTTTTTACTTAGAAGAGCTAATGGGTCTTTCTGTTTTTAATGTGAACATAAATTGTGAAAGTTTATACAGTCAGTTGAGCTTGTCTACAGTGTGCATTACTTTGTTTTACTTTACTTTTATAATTCAGTCAAACCCAGCACATTTTACTTGTACATTTATTAATTTAGCAGTAGTGATGTCATGTTCAAGCTTGTATCAAAAAAACAAAACATTTCACATTCAAGCACTGTATCAGAGCTTGATTCATTTTGAGAAAAGCATGTGATCTATGACGTCTGAAGCTTCATTCACCTGAAAACTACGTGACTGCTTCAGTATCTGGTTCAAACGAAGTGAACCTCAGCACCGTTTCCATTACATTATCGTACATCATAATGTGTTAGCAGTGGGGTTTTTTTTGTTTGTTTTTTTATCGTAATTTATATATTGAGTTCAAAAATGGACTTTGGCCATGAAACAACAATCTAAGGACCGAGGCAGAGTTACAATAAACAGATCATAGATTTAATTTATGAATTTCTGTTTAATTTATTTTACTTATTTTAGTGCCTGTACACCAACACAAATGAATGACATTGACAATGTCCATTATTTATATAAAATCTAATAAACAAAGAATCAGTTGTAGAACCAGATGTGAAACCACTGGCTGTAACGGAACATAACACTTTGGAAGGTGTTATTTATTTTTATGACCACTAGATGGCCACTGCATAAACCATTTTAAAAAAGCTTCACGTAATGAACCTTTTTCCAATACAATTGTGTTGAAAGCTTCGCTGGTTCAGAACGCTTCACTTCGCCATCACTATTTAGCAGATGCTTTTACCCAAAGCAACTTACAAATGAGGAGTTTTAGAGCCCAATAATTAAACCCTTGCTGGAACCAGGTGAAAAACCAGAGCAGCTCCTGGAATTAACTTTTATATCTGTGCTGTGGTGCATCATAGGATGTGGGAGAAACCAAAGTAGAGCATAAAATGGATTTTTGTTGTTTTAAAATTTAGTTACTGGAACTATGCATAAATGGCTGTTGAATAATAATTTGTTGATTAAGGCATGTACCAAATTTTATATAATCTTGAGATTTGGTTGTTTGGTGAATGTAATTCCTGGTTGCTTGCATCCCCGTCAATGGTTGTGTCCATGAGTATAAATGCTCATGAGCTGAAATTTCACAGGATTGTCAGTGTAAGCTGGAGGTTGGAGAGCGTGTAACCTGCATGAGATTGAAATCATTGTGAGTGGGAATATTGTTTTATCTGGCATTTTTTACTTGTACTTTTTTCTTGTAATTATTTACCCTGCTTCTATAGTTGTGATTTTAATGGTACTAAAACATCTAACCTGGAGTGGTCAACATCAGTCCTGCAGAGATCAGCTCCAACCCTAATCAAACACACCTGAACAAGCTAATCAAGGTCTAAGGGCTTCTAGAAGGCTTATACGTGTGTGTGTGTGTGTGTGTGTGTGTGTGTGTGTGTGTGTGTGTGTGTGTGTGTGTGTGTGTGTGTGTGTGTGTGTGTGTGTGTGTGTGTGTGTGTGTGTGTGTGTGTGTGTGTGTGTGTGTGTGTGTGTGTGTGTGTGTGTGTGTGTGTGTGTGTGTGTGTGTGTGTGTGTGTGTGTGTGTGTGTGTGTGTGTGTGTGTGTGTGTGTGTGTGTGTGTGTGTGTGTGTGTGTGTGTGTGTGTGTGTGTGTGTGTGTGTGTGTGTGTGTGTGTGTGTGTGTGTGTGTGTGTGTGTGTGTGTGTGTGTGTGTGTGTGTGTGTGTGTCGGATGTTAAGAGCTGCATCAAGAGAAATCGCCCCAGAGGAGAGTATTCAGTGTCTATTGTGTATGTATATTTTCATAACTGTGTTTCAGTTTATCACTATAGTATTTTTTTTTTCTTTTCTCCATTTCAGTTAAGACTTAATGCTGGCACGTTCTGAAGGAACTTGATTTCTTTTTTTCTTCAAAAAACAATCTGTGAGCTTGAAGATTAAGAGCTCATTGCAATTTCAAATGTTTCGTTGGTGCTGGAAATGGGTGAGGAACATTCAGAAATTTACCCACACAAAGCTTGTATAGGTTTATTTGTATATTTATTTAGTTCTGAGAAGTGTTGAATCATAATGGTTTAAATTGTGGATACTGTGACGGGAGGAGCCAACGACAGACACAGTGGGTGTGGCGTCAGGCCTCAGAGAGGCTTTTATTAAACAAAAAGGATAAAATAAAGTGTCCAGGGGGAAGAAGTGTCCAAAGAAACAGGGGGGATCTGGTGTCCTCGTTGTGCTGCGGGGCTCGTGAAGGAGGGCAGTGTTCCGGGAGGAAGGAGGGGTCCAGGGAAGGGGCGGAGTCCGGTGGCCACACACGCTCCCGCGGTCCGGGGCACGAGGGGCGGCGGCTTCTCCTGAGCGGCGGCTCTTCCTCTTCTGCCTCTTACGGGCATTGGCGGGACTTTAGACGGCCCGACATCTCTGGTCCGACGGCCGTAATACGGGTGCGGCTTTTCTCCCGGACTCTGGATCCTGCTGCTCACAGCTCCGGTGGCGCGACGTCCCTCTACGCATTTAACGGCGGCGGTGATGAGGCTTCATTCAGTCCAGCTGTGCCTCATCACACGCCGCCAGCCCGCATTGATCCCACGCCCCTCCTCTCATCCACCCACTCCAGTCGGGAGCCTGGTGAAGGGCGGCGAATAAGGGAGGGGGTGGTGATGATGATGAGGGGGAGGGCAACCGATCCGTCACAATACAGACTAAATGCAGTGGTTGCATTAACATTTTGATTAAACCCTTGATATTCAACATCCTCAATGTTGTGCTGATTGTTCAAACTGGAATTGATAAGAGTAAATGTGTTCTGATGCAAGTTATGCTATAGCATCATATGCAGAAATTGTCCTTTTTAAAATGTCATCTCTAATTGTCAACAGTCCCTCTTTCCAACACCTGGCAAGGCAAGAGTCCTCCAAAGATTTGACTAAACCTCCCTTACAATGTTTACAGCATTGTGTGCAAATTGGTGACTTTACTTGGTCAACAGCTTACAATGCCTCTAAGCTGAGATATCAGATAGAAGGGGTGCCCCAAACCTAGTGACAAAAAAAGTTTGAGATCTGTCTAGCAATGTGCGCACTAAAGAGTTTCAGGGTTCATTCATGGCTGCATTGATAACTGCTTGTTAATGTCAATTTAACTCTTGTAACTGTGTGTTTGAGTTTTAAATTGATGCACTCATGTCTGCATATTTAATTAAATTTAAACCATGCTTAAATGTCCTTTTGCTGCTCACTGTTTTTCATGTGTCAAATATAAAGGACTCACTTCAGTTCACAGATGGTTCTGATTTTCACAAGCAGCTCACCACATTCCTGTTGCACCTCTAGAAACATCAGTTAGAAATGAAGCTTTTAATTGTTTGCTTTGTTCATGTGAGGTACTGACAGTGTTAAAGATTCTCCTGGAAGAGTCCTTCTGTGATTCTTAATATCCACAACATTATATTGTTGTCTTTACTGGGTCAAACAATGTTCCCCAGAAAGCCTTTTGGTGGAGAATATGATCCTCTATTGCAGTCAGTGCTAGGTAGTGGTAGAGTCAGTCACCTGCAGGTGCAAATCCACTGCTGCTGAGCTCCGATATCAGACACCGATATCAGGAGACAGCTGCTGTCGGTTTATCTTTGGCTGTACTGAGACCTTGATTCTACCAGAGAACACACCAAACAAGTATGTTTGCTTTCTGTAATATCTTAAAATATTCATTTTTTTTTTTTTTTTTTTTAACCAACTCCTTTAGCATTTCTTGCATTTTCAGATCTATTTTAGCCTCCCGTGTTCTCTTCCTCAGGTTAGCTGGGATCTTGGAGTTAGATGTGTTATCCTTTACATTGAGTACTTCGGTATTTACCTGAACAAGCCTCAAATCATCAAAGCATTTCTCGCCTCATTTGCACTTGGCCTTTGGAAATGTGGAAAATATTGCTTCAGTTTCTTCTGTCATTTGAGCTGGATTCAACCAGACGCTACTGTCCCCTTCTGTCTCACAAGTTCACCTTGAACAGGTTTCCTTTTTAAATACCTGGAAATTTGCTCTTATGCATTTCGTTTGAGTTTTGTGGTGTACATTTAACCCTAATGTCTAATACTGTTTTCCAGGCGAGCTGGACCCCTCACTGTAAAAAAAAAAAAAAATTAAAAGTGCATTTTCTCAACTTGTTTTTGTAGGAGGTTTTATTTATTTACACGATGCTTTTTAGTCAAGCTGGATGTGCTCCTGTCCTGTTCCTTAATGGCAGCTCACTTGTATTCTTTGAGACTGCTGTAGGTGAGTCCTGATGTTGTCTTTCTCCAGAATCGAGCTCTATTAGGCTTGTTTGCTCTTTGAACTCATGAAATATTGAGGTTTCCTCTGTAAATCTCTTCTGTAAGCTGATTGGCGCACTATCTAGGGTGCGCACTATCTAGGCTCTGCTCCCTTGACACATAGCCCAGGTAGACTGCAGCCCAGGTAGACTGCTCCCTTGACGCATAGCCCAGGTAGACTGCTCCCTTGACGCATAGCCCAGGTAGACTGCACCCTAGATAGACTGCTCCCTTGACGCATAGCCCAGGTAGACTGCACCCTAGATAGACTGCTCCCTTGACACATAGCCCAGGTAGACTGCAGCCCAGGTAGACTGCACCCTAGATACACTGCTCCCTTGACACATAGCCCAGGTAGACTGCAGCCCAGGTAGACTGCACCCTAGATAGACTGCTCCCTTGACACATAGCCCAGGTAGACTGCAGCCCAGGTAGACTGCTCCCTTGACACATAGCCCAGGTAGACTGCACCCTAGATAGACTGCTCCCTTGACACATAGCCCAGGTAGACTGCTCCCTTGACGCATAGCCCAGGTAGACTGCACCCTAGATAGACTGCTCCCTTGACGCATAGCCCAGGTAGACTGCAGCCCAGGTAGACTGCTCCCTTGACGCATAGCCCAGGTAGACTGCACCCCAGGTAGACTGCTCCCTTGACGCATAGCCCAGGTAGACTGCTCCCTTGACATAGCCCAGGTAGACTGCTCCCTTGGTGGACTGCTCCCTTGGTAGACTGCTCCCTTGACGCATAGCCCAGGTAGACTGCTCCCTTGACGCATAGCCCAGGTAGACTGCTCCCTTGACGCATAGCCCAGGTAGACTGCTCCCTTGACGCATAGCCCAGGTAGACTGCTCCCTTGGTGGACTGCTCCCTTGGTGGACTGCTCCCTTGACGCATAGCCCAGGTAGACTGCTCCCTTGACGCATAGCCCAGGTAGACTGCTCCCTAGAACATAATCCAGGCAGACCGCCGCTCCCTTGGCAGACCGCCGCTCCCTTGGCAGACCGCCGCTCCCTTGGCAGACCGCCGCTCCCTTGGCAGACCGCCGCTCCCTTGGCAGACCGCCGCTCCTTGGCAGACCGCCGCTCCTTGGCAGACCGCCGCTCCTTGGCAGACCGCCGCTGTCTAGGGTGCGCTGTCTAGGGTGCGCTGTCTAGGGTGCGCGCTGTCTAGGGTGCGCGCTGTCTAGGGTGCGCGCTGTCTAGGGTGCGCGCTGTCTAGGGTGCGCGCTGTCTAGGGTGCGCGCTGTCTAGGGTGCGCGCTGTCTAGGGTGCGCGCTGTCTAGGGTCTTGGCGCTGTCTAGGGTCTTGGCGCTGTCTAGGGTGCGCTGTCTAGGGTCTTGGCGCTGTCTAGGGTGCGCGCTGTCTAGGGTGCGCTGTCTAGGGTCTTGGCGCTGTCTAGGGTGCGCTGTCTAGGGTGCGCTGTCTAGGGTCTTGGCGCTGTCTAGGGTGCGCTGTCTAGGGTGCGCTGTCTAGGGTGCGCGCTGTCTAGGGTGCGCTGTCTAGGGTCTTGGCGCTGTCTAGGGTGCGCTGTCTAGGGTGCGCTGTCTAGGGTCTTGGCGCTGTCTAGGGTGCGCTGTCTAGGGTGCGCTGCTCCCTTGGTAGACTGCTCCCTCGAACATGGTCCACGTAGACTGCTCCTTTGTTAGACTGCACCCTTGGTAGACTGCTCCCTCGAACATGGTCCACGTAGACTGCTCCTTTGTTAGACTGCACCCTTGGTAGACTGCTCCCTCGAACATGGTCCACGTAGACTGCTCCTTTGGTAGACTGCACCCTTGGTAGACTGCTCCCTCGAACATGGTCCACGTAGACTGCTCCTTGGTAGACTGCTCCTTTGGTAGACTGCTCCTTTGGTAGACTGCTCCCTAGAACATAGTCCAGGTAGACTGCTCCCTAGAACATAGTCCAGGTAGACTGCTCCCTAGAACATAGTCCAGGTAGACTGCTCCCTAGAACATAGTCCAGGTAGACTGCTCCCTTGACGCAGCCCAGGTAGACTGCTCCCTTGACGCAGCCCAGGTAGACTGCTCCCTAGAACATAGTCCAGGTAGACTGCTCCTTTGTTAGACTGCACCCTAGAACATAGTCCAGGTAGACTGCTCCCTAGAACATGGTCCAGTAGACTGCTCCTTGGTAGACTGCTCCTTTGGTAGACTGCTCCTTTGTTAGACTGCACCGCTGGTAGGCTGCTCCGCTGTCAGGCTGCACCCTAGAACATAGCCCAGGTAGACTACTCCCTAGAACATAATCCAGGCAGACCGCCGCTCCCTTGGCAGACCGCCGCTCCCTTGGCAGACCGCCGCTCCTTGGCAGACCGCCGCTCCTTGGCAGACCGCCGCTCCTTGGCAGACCGCCGCTCCCTTGGCAGACCGCCGCTCCTTGGCAGACCGCCGCTCCTTGGCAGACCGCCGCTCCTTGGCAGACCGCCGCTCCTTGGCAGACCGCCGCTCCCTTGGCAGACCGCCGCTCCCTTGGCAGACCGCCGCTGTCTAGGGTGCGCTGTCTAGGGTCTTGGCTGTCTAGGGTCTTGGCTGTCTAGGGTGCGCGCTGTCAGGGTGCGCTGTCTAGGGTCTTGGCGCTGTCTAGGGTCTTGGCTGTCTAGGGTGCGCGCTGTCTAGGGTGCGCGCTGTCAGGGTGCGCTGTCTAGGGTGCGCTGTCTAGGGTGCGCTGTCTAGGGTGCGCGCTGTCTAGGGTCTTGGCTGTCTAGGGTGCGCTGTCTAGGGTCTTGGCGCTGTCTAGGGTGCGCTGTCTAGGGTCTTGGCTGTCTAGGGTGCGCTGTCTAGGGTGCGCTGTCTAGGGTGCGCTGTCTAGGGTCTTGGCGCTGTCTAGGGTGCGCTGTCTAGGGTCTTGGCGCTGTCTAGGGTGCGCGCTGTCTAGGGTGCGCGCTGTCTAGGGTGCGCGCTGTCTAGGGTGCGCGCTGTCTAGGGTGCGCGCTGTCTAGGGTCTTGGCGCTGTCTAGGGTCTTGGCTGTCTAGGGTGCGCTGTCTAGGGTGCGCGCTGTCTAGGGTCTTGGCGCTGTCTAGGGTCTTGGCGCTGTCTAGGGTCTTGGCTGTCTAGGGTGCGCTGTCTAGGGTGCGCTGTCTAGGGTGCGCGCTGTCTAGGGTGCGCTGTCTAGGGTGCGCTGTCTAGGGTGCGCTGTCTAGGGTCTTGGCTGTCTAGGGTGCGCTGTCTAGGGTGCGCTGTCTAGGGTCTTGGCTGTCTAGGGTGCGCGCTGTCTAGGGTGCGCTGTCTAGGGTCTTGGCTGTCTAGGGTGCGCTGTCTAGGGTGCGCTGTCTAGGGTCTTGGCTGTCTAGGGTCTTGGCGCTGTCTAGGGTGCGCGCTGTCCAGGTAGACTGCACCCTTGGTAGACTGCTCCCTTGAACATAGTCCAGGTAGACTGCTCCTTTGGTAGACTGCACCCTTGGTAGACTGCTCCCTCGAACATGGTCCAGTAGACTGCTCCTTTGGTAGACTGCACCCTTGGTAGACTGCTCCCTCGAACATGGTCCAGGTAGACTGCACCCTGGTAGACTGCTCCTTTGGTAGACTGCACCCTTGGTAGACTGCTCCCTCGAACATGGTCCACGTAGACTGCTCCTTTGGTAGACTGCACCCTTGGTAGACTGCTCCCTCGAACATGGTCCACGTAGACTGCTCCTTTGGTAGACTGCACCCTTGGTAGACTGCTCGAACATGGTCCAGTAGACTGCTCCTTTGGTAGACTGCACCCTTGGTAGACTGCTCCCTCGAACATGGTCCACGTAGACTGCTCCTTTGGTAGACTGCACCCTTGGTAGACTGCTCCCTCGAACATGGTCCACGTAGACTGCTCCTTTGGTAGACTGCACCCTTGGTAGACTGCTCCCTCGAACATGGTCCACGTAGACTGCTCCTTTGGTAGACTGCTCCCTTGTCAGACTGCTCCCTAGAACATGGTCCAGGTAGACTGAACCCTAGATAGGTTGCTCCATACAACATAGTCCAGGTAGACTGCTCTCTTGGTAGACTGCTCCACTGGTAGGCTGCTCCGCTGGTAGGCTGCTCTGCTGTCAGGCTGCACCCTAGAACATAGCCCAGGTAGACTGCACCCTAGATAGACTGCACTCTAGAATATAGTCCAGGTAGACTGCTTACTTGAATATAGTCCAGGTAGGCTGCTCCGCTGGTAGGCTGCTCCGCTGGTAGGCTGCTCCGCTGTCAGGCTGCTCCGCTGTCAGGCTGCTCCGCTGTCAGGCTGCTCCGCTGTCAGGCTGCTCCGCTGTCAGGCTGCACTCTAGAATATAGTCCAGGTAGACTGCTCCCTTGGTAGACTGCTCCTATGGTAGACTGCTCTCTTTGTAGACTGCACCCTAGATAGATTGCTCCATAGCACATAGTCCAGGTAGACTGCTCCCTTGGTAGACTGCTCCCTAGAACATAGTCCAGGTAAACTGCACCCTAGATAGATTACTCCCTAAAACATAGTCCAGGTAGAGTGAACCCTAGATAAATTGCTCCATAGAACATAGTCCAGGTAGACTGCTCCTTTGGTAGACTGCTCCCCAGATTGACTGCTCCCTAGAACATGGTCCAGGTAGACTGAACCCTAAATAAATTGCTCCATAGCACATAGTCCAGGTAGGCTGCTCCCTTGGTAGACTGCTCCCTAGAACATAGTCCAGGTAGACTGCTCCCCAGATTGACTGCTCCTAGAACATGGTCCAGACTGCTCCTTGGTAGACTGCCCCTTGGTAGACTGCTCCCTAGAACATAGTCCAGCTAGACCGCTCCCTTGGTAGACCACTCCCTTGTCCCTTGGATCTAGGGTGCGCAGGATCTAGGGTGCGCACGATCTAGGGTGCGCACTATCTAGGGTGCGCACTATCTAGGGTGCGCACTATCTAGGGTGCGCACTATCTAGGGTGCGCACTATCTAGGGTGCGCACTATCTAGGGTGCGCACTATCTAGGGTGCGCACTATCTAGGGTGCGCACTATCTAGGAAATGGTCCAGGTAGACTGCTCCCTTGGTAGACTGCTCCCTTGGTAGACTGCTCCCTTGGTAGACTGCTCCCTTGGTAGACTGCTCCCTTGGTAGACTGCTACATAGAACATAGTCCAGGTAGACTGCTCCGCTGTCAGGCTGCTCCGCTGTCAGGCTGCTCCGCTGGTTGGCTGCTCTCTAGATTGACTGCACCCTAGAACATAGTCCAGGTAGACTGCTCCGCTGTCAGGCTGCTCCGCTGTCAGGCTGCTCCGCTGGTAGGCTGCTCTCTAGATTGACTGCACCCTAGAACATAGTCCAGGTAGACTGCTCCGCTGGTAGACTGCTCCCTTGGTAGACTGCTCCCTTGGTAGACTGCTCCTTGGTAGACTGCTACATAGAACATAGTCCAGGTAGACTGCTCCACTGGTAGGCTGGTCCCTAGATTGACTGCACCCTAGAATATAGTCCAGGTAGACTGCACTCTAGAATATAGTCCAGGTAGACTGCACTCTAGAATATAGTCCAGGTAGACTGCACTCTAGAATATAGTCCAGGTAGACTGCACTCTAGAATATAGTCCAGGTAGACTGCACTCTAGAATATAGTCCAGGTAGACTGCTCCCTAGAATATAGTCCAGGTAGACTGCTCCCTAGAATATAGTCCAGGTAGACTGCTCCCTAGAATATAGTCCAGGTAGACTGCTCCCTCAAATATAGTCCAGGTAGACTGCTCCCTAGAACATAATCCAGGTAGACTGCTCCCTTGGTAGACTGCTCCTATGGTAGACTGCTCCCTAGAACATAGTCCAGGTAAACTGCACCCTAGATAGATTACTCCCTAAAACATAGTCCAGGTAGACTGAACCCTAGATAAATTGCTCCATAGCACATAGTCCAGGTAGACTGAACCCTAGATAAATTGCTCCATAGAACATAGTCCAGGTAGACCGCTCCCTTGGTAGACTGCTCCCTTGGTAGACTGCTCTCTTGGTAGACTGCTCCAGAACATAGTCCATAGACTGCTCCCCAGATAGCATAGTCCAGATAGACTGCACCCTAGATAGACTGCTCCTAGAACATGGTCCAGGTAGACTGCTCCCTAGAACATGGTCCAGGTAGACTGCTCTCTTGGTAGACTGCTCCCTAGAACATGGTCCAGGTAAACTGCACCCTAGATAGATTACTCCCTAAAACATAGTCCAGGTAGACTGCTCCCTTGGTAGACTGCTCCTTTGGTAGACTGCTCCGCTGTCAGGCTGCTTCCTAGATTGACTGCACCCTAGAACATAGTCCAGGTAGACTGCTCCGCTGGTAGACTGCTCCGCTGGTAGGCTGGTCCCTTGATTGACTGCACCCTAGAACATAGTCCAGGTAGACTGCTCCGCTGGTAGGCTGGTCCCTAGATTGACTGCACCCTAGAACATAGTCCAGGTAGACTGCTCCGCTGGTAGGCTGCTCCGCTGGTAGGCTGGTCCCTAGATTGACTGCACCCTAGAACATAGTCCAGGTAGGCTGCTCCGCTGTCAGGCTGCAACCTAAAACATAGTCCAGATAGACTTCTCCCTTTTTAGACTGCTCCCTAGAACATAGTACAGATAGACTGCTCCCTAGAACATAGTCCTGATATACTGCTCCCTAGAACATAGTACAGATAGACTTCTCCCTTTTTAGACTGCTCCCTAGAACATAGTCCCGATAGACTGCTCCCTAGAACATAGTCCCGATAGACTGCTCCCTAGAACATAGTCCCGATAGACTGCTCCCTAGAACATAGTCCAGATAGACTGCTCCCTTTTTAGACTGCTCCCTAGAACATAGTCCCGATAGACTGCTCCCTAGAACATAGTCCAGATAGACTGCTCCCTTTTTAGACTGCTCCCTAGAACATAGTACAGATAGGCTGCTCCGCTGACAGGCTGCTCCGCTGACAGGCTGCTCCGCTGACAGGCTGCTCCGCTGACAGGCTGCTCCGCTGACAGGCTGCTCCGCTGACAGGCTGCTCCGCTGACAGGCTGCTCCGCTGACAGGCTGCTCCGCTGACAGGCTGCTCCGCTGACAGGCTGCTCCTTTCAATTTTCAATGTGCTTCACTACCAACAATACATCCAGGTTGGCCTAGACCCTAAAAGCATACCACCTTAGGCCTCAAAATGCTTGAACCCCGG
This sequence comes from Onychostoma macrolepis, assembly GCF_012432095.1. NCBI lineage: Eukaryota > Metazoa > Chordata > Actinopteri > Cypriniformes > Cyprinidae > Onychostoma > Onychostoma macrolepis. The sequence goes on along the minus strand of NC_081178.1, from coordinate 120,416 downwards.
TTATCGCTGCTTGCAGCTATATTTATAATTATTACTTTTTTTTTTTTTTTAATGGGATTTTCTGCATTATTTGATGGCATTTGCACTTTTCCTTTCATGTGTCCCTTTTCTTTAGGCATTTGCAGGTTTTATGTTCTGAACAACTGACCGTTTGTGAACTTAGTTCCTTATTTCATTTTTTTTTTTTTTTTTTTTAACATTTCAAACATTTATTAATGGATTTTTTTTTCTTTTCTTTTTTTTGCCTGTATTTAAACATCTGTCCCACTTGTATAAATATCCCTTTGTTTGTGCATTTGTATGCATGCCTTTTAATCTTGTATTATTGCTGTATAAACATACAAACATAGATCCTGAGCGTATATTCCGCTCTACTTTTAGCTTTTACAGGCTATGTCTTGTATCATTTGAATTTATGCCTGTTTAAGTTGACTGACTACTTCCCCTTTTATTCTTTTGGTTTTTTTTTTTGGTGCCTTGTTGTATTGATGCTCTATGTATGTATAACTTGGCATTGGTGTTGTGGACTTATAACAATTTTACACCACAAACCTTTTTTGGTTTGTTTTTAAATGGCAATTTCAGTCTTGCATATACATTTGATTTACAGTATACTGTATTAGTTGAGGGTAGGGTCTGATTTGTCTTATGGCCCTGTCACCAGTGCCTTTGTTCTGTGGTGCGTTATGCCTATGCTTTTAAGTAGTAGTATCTGTTCTTTTCTTTTAAGTCTTTTTGTATTACTTGCTAGTTGTATTAGTAAACTCACCTTTTTTTATATAGCGCTTTTAACAATACAGATTGTGTCAAATCAACTTTCCTATATCAGAATAGGAAAATGGTGTCAATAATGTAAAATGACACGATTAAACACTCAATTTTCAGTTAAAGGCATTTCATTATTGAATTCAGTGATGCCATCGTTCAGCTCAGTTCAGTTTAAATAGTATCTGTGCAATCATGTAGACGATATCGCTGGAAAATAAGTGTCCCCAATTACAAATTATTTTACAAGGGTTTTTTGATGAGGGTAACAGGATTGACATGAAATCAGGGGACTTTAGATTAAAGATTTAAATTTTATAGAAAAAATGCATACTTGGGCATACTTGTGCCAAAAACATTGCTTAACAATGAGACTATATTTTAAACAATATGCAAATGTGATTTTTGTTTTTATATCATTTTGCCTTCATTTTGAAAATTAAATGTCCTGCTGAAAAAGAAAAATCAGTGAGGGACAAGCCAAAAACCTTACCCTAATGAGCATAAATGTTATTTATATCATTTAAAATAATATTTAATTTACATTAATGTAATATTGATGAAAGAGTACATGGTATCGTTATGTTTTAAATTGCAAATTTATTCATTGTTATATTAAATCTATGTTTGATTATTTGTTAGGAACACAAAAGGCACTGATTTCATGGAATGACCCTTATAAATAAAATGTCATATAAAAACAATGTTAACTTCCCTATCGTTTTTATTTTAATTTTTTAATTTGTGAAACTTTATACAGTCAGTTGAGCTTGTCTACAGTGTGCATTACTTTGTTTTACTTTACTTTTATAATTCAGTCAAACCCAGCACATTTTACTTTTACATTTATTCATTTAGCAGTAATGATGTTATGTTCAACACCGAAGCTTGTATATAAAAAAAAAAACATTTCACATTGAAGCACTGTATTGGAGCTTGATTCATTTTGTGAAAAGCACGTGATCTATGACGTCTGAAGCTTCATTCACCTGACAACCACGTGACTGCTTCAGTATGTGGTTCAAACGAAGCAAACCTCAGCACCATTTCCTTTACATTATCGTACGTTATAAAGTGTTAGCATTGTTTTTTTGTTTTGTTTGTTTTTATCGTAATTTATATATTGAGTTCAAAAATAGATTTTGGCCATGAAATAACAATCTAAGGACCGAGGCAGAGTTACAATAAACAGTTGTAAGTTACAATATTTCAGTGCCTGTACACCAACACAAATGCATGACTTTGACAATGTCCATTATTTATATAAAATATAATAAACAAAGAATCAGTTGTAGAACCAGATGTTGAAACCACTAGCTGTAATGGAACATAACACTTTGGAAGGTGTTATTTGTTTTTATGACCACTAGATGGCCACTGCATAAACAGTTTTAAAATAGCTTCAAGTAATGAACCTTTTTCCGATACAATAGTGTTGAAAGCTTCGCTGGTTCAGAACGCTTCACTTCGCCATCACTATTTAGCTGACGCTTTTACCCAAAGCAACTTAAAAATGAGGAGTTTTAGAGCCCAATAATTAAACCCTTGCTGGAACCAGGTGAAAAAACCAGAGCAGCTCCTGGAATTAACTTTTATATCTGTGCTGTGGTGCATCATGGGATGTAGGAGAAACCAAAGTAGAGCATAAAATGGATTTTTGTTGTTTTAAAATTTAGTTACTGGAACTATGCATAAATGGCTGTTGAATAGTAATTTGTTGATTAATGCATGTACCAAATTTTTTATAATCTTGAGATTTGGTTGTTTGGTGAATGTAATTCCTGGTTGCTTGCATCCCTGTCAATGGTTGTGTCCATGAGTATAAATGCTCATGAGCTGAAATTTCACAGGATTGTCAGTGTAAGATGGAGGTTGGAGAGCGTGTAACCTGCACGAGATTGAAATCATTGTGAGTGGGAATATTTTTTTACTTGTGCTTTTTTCTTGTAATTATTTACCCTGTTTCTATGGTTGTGACTTTAATGGTACTAAAACATCTAACCTGGAGTGGTCAACATCAGTCCTGCAGAGTTCAGCTCCAACCCTAATCAAACACACCTGAACCAACTAATCAAGGTCTAAGGGCTTCTAGAAAGCTACAGGTGAGTTTTTCTGTTTGTGACCCGGATGTTAAGAGCTGCATCAAGAGAAATCGCCCCAGAGGAGAGTATTCAGTGTCTATTGTGAATGCATATTTTCAGAACTGTGTTTCAGTTCATCGCTAGATAAACTGTTTTTTTCTTTCTTTCTCCATTTCAGTTAAGACTTAATGCTGGCACGTTCTGAAGGAACTTGATTTTTGTTTTCTTCAAAAAACGATCTGTGAGCTTGAAGATTAAGAGCTCATTGCAATTTCAAATGTTTCGTTGTTGCTGGAAATGGGTGAGGAACATTCAGAAATTTACCCACAAAGCTTGTATAGGTTCATTTGTGTTTATTTGGTTCTGAGAAGTGTTGAATCATAATGGTTTAAATTGTGGATACAGACCAAATGCAGTGGTTGCATTAACCATTTTGGTTAAACCCTTGATATTAAACATCCTCAATGTTGTGCTGATTGTTCAAACTGGAACTGATAAGAGTAAATGTGTTCTGATGCAAGTTATGCTATAGCATCATATGCAGAAACTGTCCTTTTTTAAAATGTCATCTAAAATTGTCAACAATTGAGATCTGTCTAGCAATGTGCGCACTAAAGAGTTTCAGGATTCATTCATGGCTGCATTGATAACTGCTTGTTAATGTCATTTTAACTCTTGTGACTGTGTGTTTGAGTTTTGAATTGATGCACTCCACATGTCTGCATATTTAATTAAATTTAAACCATGCTTAAATGTCCTTTTGCTGCTCACAGTTTTTCATCTGTCAAATATAAAGGACTCCCTTCAGTTCACAGATGGCTCTGATTTTCACAAGCAGCTCACAGCGTTCCTGTTGCACCTCTAGAAACATCAGTTAGAAATGCAGCTTTTAATTGTTTGCTTTGTTCCTGTGAGGTACTGACAGTGTTAAAGATTCTCCTGGAAAATGAACAGCTGCTGTGGTGAGTCCTTCTTCTGTGATTCTTAATATCCACAACACCGTATATATATTGTCTTTACTGGGTCAAACCATGTTCCCCAGAAAGCTTTTTGGTGGAGAATATGATCCTCTATTGCAGTCAATGCTAGGCAGTGGTAGAGTCCGTCACCTGCTGGTGCAAATCCACTGCTGCAGAGCTCCGATATCGGGAGACAGCTGCTGTCGGCTCATCTTTGGCTGGACTGAGACCTTGATTCTACCAGAGGACACAACTTCACTTTCTTCCAGACCACACATCAAACAAGTGTTTGCTTTCTGTAATATCTTAAAATGTTCATTTTTTTTCATTTATTTTTAAGCAACTCCTTTAGCATTTCTTGCATTTTCAGATCTATTTTAGCCTCACATGCACTCTTCCTCCGGTTACCTGGGATCGTGGAGTTAGATGTCTTAATTCTTCACGTTGAGTCCTTCGGTATTTACCTGAACAAGCCTCGCATCAAAGCTCTTCTCGCCTCATTTGCACTTGGCCTTTGGAAATGTGGAGAATATTGCTTCAGTTTCTTCTGTCATTTGAGCTGGATTCAACCAGACACTGATGCCCACTTCTGTCTCACAAGTTCAAGTTCAACACTACCTAGGGTGCACACTACCTAGGGTGCACACTACCTAGGGTGCACACTACCTAGGGTGCACACTACCTAGGGTGCACACTACCTAGGGTGCACACTACCTAGGGTGCACACTACCTAGGGTGCACACTACCTAGGGTGCACACTACCTAGGGTGCACACTACCTAGGGTGCACACTACCTGGGGTGCACACTACCTGGGGTGCACACTACCAGGGTGCACACTACCAGGGTGCACACTACCTAGGGTGCACACTACCTAGGGTGCACACTACCAGGGTGCACACTACCTGGGGTGCACACTACCTAGGGTGCACACTACCTGGGGTGCACACTACCTAGGGTGCACACTACCTGGGGTGCACACTACCAGGGTGCACACTACCAGGGTGCACACTACCTAGGGTGCACACTACCTAGGGTGCACACTACCTAGGGTGCACACTACCTAGGGTGCACACTACCTAGGGTGCACACTACCTAGGGCGCACACTACCAGGGTGCACACTACCAGGGTGCACACTACCAGGGTGCACACTACCTAGGGTGCACACTACCAGGGTGCACACTACCAGGGTGCACACTACCAGGGTGCACACTACCTAGGGTGCACACTACCAGGGTGCACACTACCAGGGTGCACACTACCAGGGTGCACACTACCTAGGGTGCACACTACCTAGGGTGCACACTACCAGGGTGCACACTACCAGGGTGCACACTACCTAGGGTGCACACTACCTGGGGTGCACACTACCTAGGGTGCACACTACCTAGGGTGCACACTACCTAGGGTGCACACTACCAGGGTGCACACCACCCAGGGTGCACACTACCAGGGTGCACACTACCTAGGGTGCACACTACCAGGGTGCACACTACCTAGGGTGCACACTACCTGGGGTGCACACTACCAGGGTGCACACCACCCAGGGTGCACACTACCTGGGGTGCACACTACCTAGGGTGCACACTACCTAGGGTGCACACTACCAGGGTGCACACTACCTAGGGTGCACACTACCAGGGTGCACACTACCCAGGGTGCACACTACCCAGGGTGCACACTACCTGGGGTGCACACTACCAGGGTGCACACTACCTGGGGTGCACACTACCTGGGGTGCACACTACCAGGGTGCACACTACCAGGGTGCACACTACCTAGGGTGCACACTACCAGGGTGCACACCACCCAGGGTGCACACTACCAGGGTGCACACTACCAGGGTGCACACTACCCAGGGTGCACACTACCAGGGTGCACACTACCTGGGGTGCACACTACCTAGGGTGCACACTACCAGGGTGCACACTACCTAGGGTGCACACTACCAGGGTGCACACTACCAGGGTGCACACTACCAGGGTGCACACTACCTGGGGTGCACACTACCAGGGTGCACACTACCAGGGTGCACACCACCCAGGGTGCACACTACCAGGGTGCACACTACCTGGGGTGCACACTACCTGGGGTGCACACTACCTAGGGTGCACACTACCCAGGGTGCACACTACCAGGGTGCACACTACCAGGGTGCACACTACCAGGGTGCACACTACCTAGGGTGCACACTACCAGGGTGCACACTACCAGGGTGCACACCACCCAGGGTGCACACTACCAGGGTGCACACTACCTAGGGTGCACACTACCTGGGGTGCACACTACCAGGGTGCACACTACCAGGGTGCACACCACCCAGGGTGCACACTACCAGGGTGCACACTACCTAGGGTGCACACTACCTGGGGTGCACACTACCTAGGGTGCACACTACCAGGGTGCACACTACCAGGGTGCACACTACCTGGGGTGCACACTACCAGGGTGCACACTACCTGGGGTGCACACTACCTGGGGTGCACACTACCTAGGGTGCACACTACCTGGGGTGCACACTACCTGGGGTGCACACTACCAGGGTGCACACTACCAGGGTGCACACTACCTAGGGTGCACACTACCTAGGGTGCACACTACCAGGGTGCACACTACCTGGGGTGCACACTACCAGGGTGCACACCACCCAGGGTGCACACCACCCAGGGTGCACACTACCCAGGGTGCACACTACCTGGGGTGCACACTACCAGGGTGCACACCACCCAGGGTGCACACTACCAGGGTGCACACTACCAGGGTGCACACTACCAGGGTGCACACTACCTAGGGTGCACACTACCAGGGTGCACACCACCCAGGGTGCACACTACCTGGGGTGCACACTACCTGGGGTGCACACTACCAGGGTGCACACTACCTGGGGTGCACACTACCAGGGTGCACACTACCTGGGGTGCACACTACCTAGGGTGCACACTACCCAGGGTGCACACTACCAGGGTGCACACTACCAGGGTGCACACTACCAGGGTGCACACTACCTGGGGTGCACACTACCTGGGGTGCACACTACCAGGGTGCACACTACCTAGGGTGCACACTACCTAGGGTGCACACTACCTGGGGTGCACACTACCTGGGGTGCACACTACCAGGGTGCACACTACCAGGGTGCACACTACCAGGGTGCACACTACCAGGGTGCACACCACCCAGGGTGCACACCACCCAGGGTGCACACTAATAAAAAAAAAAAAAAATTCTCTTTACTTATTCCTTTCTTTGGTAGTTTGTATTTATTTGAACAATGCCTGAGACTTGGTGTTGCAAGCACTTCATCTGTCTGATTGCCTCTTCAAGATGAATCGCTTTATGTATTCCCCAACTGTAAGTCGCTTTGGATAAAAGTGTCTGCAAAATGACTAAATCTAAAGGTCAAATTGGACTCCGTAATGAGACAAAGTAGGTGTAGAGATGTCTTTATGTTCACTAAAGCTGTAGGGATGGCTGAGCATTGGTGCGTTCACTTAATAAATCAAAACTAACCTATTTCTTCTGTTCTTATCAGTGCACTGTATCTTATGTATTCTTAACTGTTTTAGTTCATTTTAAATGAACTTAAATTTCAATTCCTGGCTTTATTGTTATGAGAATTATGAATATTTTAATGAATCCTATGCAAAGCACTATGAATTACCATTTGCTTATGAAATGTGCTTTATAAATAAACTTGCCTTGCCTCAGTGTGAAAGTATGTCTTGTAGTTTGCATGTTAGTGGTCTTTGTGTCCACTTGTATTTAGTTGTATTTTTTTTTTTTTTACTTTTTTTAAATGTTTCATATTTTGGTCCTTGGGCTTCTCTTGATTTGGCCCTCGTGTTTAAGTGTTTCATTCCCCTTTTTGTATTTTGTATCTGATTGCACAGATACTATTTAAACTAAACTGAGCTAGACAATGACATCAATAATGAAATGCCTTTAACTGAAAATTGAGTGTTTAATCTTATACATTACTGACACGCTATCCTCCAATTTGATACTGTTAAGTGCTTTGACACAATCTGTATTGTTAAAAGCGCTGTATAAATAAAGGTGACTTGACTTGTATGGTGTACTTCTGTACTTTGTATTTGTATGCCCCTTTTAGGTTGAGTGTACTTACTACTGAATTTCTTTTTGACTTGTTCTATTGCTTTTGCTGTTACATGCTATGCATTGTGTGTTAATGGTTTTAGGTTTGTTCACTTTTAATTGCACTAATATTACAACAATTAGCCTTACAACTGGTTTTGTGTCTTGTAGCATTTTTTCTTTACTCTATCAGTGACTTTTGTCCTTACTGCATTAACAGTGATTCTGAAGCCGCAGCCTGGTGTTTTGTTGTGCGCCCTCTTTTATTTTTTAATTTATTAGGGCGCACCCTAAATAATAAAAAAAAAAAAATGTATTACCCTAGCTTTATTGTACTATCTAGGGTGCGCACTAATACATAAAAGAAAAAATTGTAATAATAAAAAAAAAAAAAATAAAATGTATTTATTTTTCTAGATTTATTGCACTATCTAGGGTGAATAAAAAAATAAATAAAATGTATTTATTACCCTAGATTTATTGCACTATCTAGGGTGCACACTAATAAAAAATAATAATAATAAAAAAATAGAATGTATTTGTTACCCTATCTAGGGTGTGCACTAATAAAAAAAAAAAAAAAAAAAAAAATGTATTTATTACTATCTAGGGTGCACACTAATAAATTTAAAAAATTAAAATAAAATAAAATAAATATAATGTATTTATTACCCTAGATTTATTGCACTATCTAGGGTGAAAAAAAAATTGAAATAAATAACTAAACCCTTGCTGGAACCAGGTGAAAAACCAGCGCAGTTCCTGGAATTAACTTTAGGCTTGTTTGAGATGCACCTCACCTGAAATGTAGGCGGCTGCAGTGAGGGGAGGAGTGAAATAAGCGCAGTCAAGACGGACAGTTCTGAGCTCTCGAAGTGGAACAGATACCAACGAGATCAAAGGCAGATATTACATTATTCTCACTCATATGCTGTGCTGCTGATAAACGTGATAATTTCAGTTCTGTTGTTGCAGTGACTTCCAAAAAGGTGGTGTATGCCTTTTCTGGTTAACATTACATCTCGCACATGATCAAGTGAATGAATGAATAAATGTCAAGTCAAGTCACCTTTATTTATATAGCGCTTTTACAATACAGATTGTGTCAAAGCACTTAACAGTATCAAATTGGAGGATAGAGTGTCAGTAATGTATAATAAGACTAAACACTCAATTTTCAGTTAAAGGCATTTCATTATTGAATTCAGAGATGTCATTGTCTAGCTCAGTTTAGTTTAAATAGTATCTGAACAATCAAATCGGCGATAATCGCTAGAAATTAAGTGTCCCCAACTGAGCAAGCCAGAGGCGACAGCGGCAAGGAACCAAAACTCCCTCTGTGACAGAATGGAGAAAAAAAAACCTTGGGAGAAACCAGGCTCAGTCAGGGGGCCAGTTCTCCTCTGACCAGACGAAACCCGCAGTTCAAAAGTTTATATTTCTATTTTAATTTTGTTGCAATTTCTAACATGTATAACACATAACATCTAAATGTATGAATGAATGAGGCAATGAAGTGTTTTAGTGTTTCTGAATGCACTCCACTGACCATGAAGTATGGATGTATTTGAAGCACACTCACTCACTGCTTTGTGATTCTCTAATACAGTAGTTCTTACAATCAACAACCCAACTGAATACTGGGCTGCACTAATTCATGCAATAAATTCCAGGAGTATACCCAGATGTCGCATAGAGATGATACAGGTGAGAGAGACTAGAAAATGTGTCTTTATGCACAAAGTCTGCATGGCCCCCGCTGATGACGAAATATTTTGTAATGCGCACTGGACGATGTGGCAAAGGGACAGATGAGGCTTACATTTGACTGAACGCTGAGCTTGAAACTGAGTAATCTGTATTGTTGCCACCTAAACGGTGCTTTGATCAAGTGGAAAAAAGGAGAACACTAATCTTGGTTTGAGGAGAAACAGGCCCGGCCACAGAAGACAGCTCTGGATGGATGTGAGGAGGATGTGTTTTGGCTGCAGCTCTGCTGTGGATGGAGAGAGAGAGCGAGAGAGAGAGAGAGAGAGAGAGACGCTGTGTTCTGTGTAGTGCTGTCATTGTGCAGTGCATTCCAGCACGTTCCTGCTGCGAGATCAGCCTTACATGGAACACTGGACTTTCCTGTAATGGCTCCGAGTCTACGGAAACAAACCTGTGCATTCAAATTCTACAAGTAATTACAAAGTTTTCACTCTAGCTGAAAGCATTGTTATAATGACGATGTAATGTTGAAATATATAATATATATTCTTTCCTAGGTTCTTGACTTTCTTGTGGCATTTTAAGGTAGTCCTGTTAAACCATTGTGTATTCATCAACCCTTATTCAAGGAAGGGTTAGACTGTGGTAACACTTACCAGATCAGTGAGGAAAATGGCCTCACTTCCTTCTTTAAAACTGTTGCATTTTGTCACAGGGATATGAAAGAAATTGAAAACAGAAGCCCTCCTGACATAATCCAATGTCATCTGTGTCAATATGTTTTTGGAATTTAAAGACAATGATCAAGGTTATCTAAAATAATCCATTTAAATTACACAAGTTAAACATCTATTAAACATTTCTTTAAATATGAAATAAAAATTAGTTGTTTTACTCGTTGTGTAGCACACAAGCAAGATGACATTGTCTAAATATGGGCTCCATTAACACAGTTCTCAACATTTGAACACTAGTCAGCTAAATTGTTCACACATGAGGCAGAACCTGAGATGTAAAGAAATATGCAGAAGACATCTTGGCTTTAGATCCAATCAATGCATTGAGTTTTATAGAAAGAGTTAAATTAAGAAGGGGAGAAAGAGAATGAGGATAAGAAAGTCAGGATATAGCTGTAATTTTTTCTCTGTTGAAATCTTTTCTACTGTAGGAAACCCTTCTCCCTAGAAACGGCTTGTGAGAAGTACACGAGGCACATTTGGGTTTATGCTGCTTTCCTGCCTGAAGCGCCTCACGGAGGTTGTGGTTGGTAAGGATCTGTGTTTTGTCATTTTGTAAAAAATTATTTGCTTTGTTTTATTTTCCTGGTCCCAAAAGGTATATACATAAGTTTGCAACAGGGTTTGGTTAACTCTGCCTCATTTACATTAACATGTAATCATTTGCAACGTCCCTGTTAAATAAACTAATAAAATAAATTATTTGGGAACTGACCCAGGAGGTATTTTAACAATACTCTACTGTGCATATAATTTGTATAGTTTTCTTTTGAATTGTTTGTAGTCAGTTTGTCCTGTAGTAAAATATTTGTACATTTGAATGTATTTGCTTTTGAATGTGTACTGTTGCTCTTGAACATTTTTTTGCATTTAAATTATATAGTTTTATAGTGTATCTAAATGTATTTTGAATAAATCTTTTGGTATATATTTTAAAAAGACCCAAACGGAGTTAAAATTAGTTATATTAATCATTAACCCTTTAACGCGTACGATCACACCGGTGTGATCAGTCTTAGCTGGTCCCAGGAGCGTACGATCACACCGGTGTGATTAGAACGTTCAGTGCGTCACGTCATCAACTGCTGAATTCAAATCTGCTTTCTGGCGCGGAGCCAGATCAGACGCGCAAGCGCTTGTCATATTATCACTTATTCAGTTTTTTCAACCATATAATGCTTATTTTAGATTTCAGACATTTAAATACACATAAGTACTAGCAAAACCACACATTTATAGTTTGTAAAATATGCGCTGATGTCTATGGAAGCAGCAATAATGATCCTTACAAATATAATCTGACGACATCTTTTATTGATATCATATACACAGTGTAGGTAACAACAAAGTTTACTCTGCTCTTCTGCCAGTTTACTGGAGACTTACTTTAACGTGTTTCGGGAGGAGAGGATGAATTTACGTGGTGTAAATCCCGCAGCTCGGATTCAGCACGAACAAACATGGCGGCGCCCATCACCCGGTATAGATCAACTAACACGGTCATTATAAAAGTGTTTAAACAACCAATTACATTTACTTGCACATATTTCAGAATCGGAATATCAGATATTTAGTAATATAGCGAGTATGTTTGTGAATATTAATAATAAAAAAGGAAAAACGAAATAAAAGCAATCCATGTGTCATACAGCGCTATCCTGGCTGCGGTGTGTCACATGACAAGCATGACGCGTCGCCATGGAAACAATAAGGCTATAAGTTCTAAAATAACGGTCGCCTAAAAAAACTCACGCCGGGGGCTCAGATAGAATATTTTAAACTCACGTGCGAAAGGGTTAACAAAAACAGACTTAATATAAATAATACCGGTAACAATATTAAAATCTGTATTTTCCCAGATGCTGTGAAGTGACTTATTTTAAATATTTTTATCAGTTCATGTTTTCCCCATGACCATGGCTTTGCTATGTTGTAGTTTGAGCAACAAGAAACTACTGATGATCCCACATTCCCAAAAAATTCTCTGCACTCCAATCCAATGTTGGTTAAATTTTGGTTAAGATTAGGGTTACAGTGTGACTTAAGGTGTCCTTCCAAGCAGCCACTATCACGGATTCAACCAACTTGAGCTCAAGAAGGAGACCAGGTATGACTCCCAAGGTTTTGTATGCGTGAATGTTTAATAGCAACTGGTCAGAAGTCACTGAACACACATTTATTTTAACAAATGCATGAAAATTAGGTTACTTTTTTTCTGTTTGGTCACACTCACCTCTGTCTTAAGCATATATCCTTTAATTACTAATTAGAAGCAGTTCTCCACAGTCACTTGTCATGTCTAGAATACTGCATTAAGACAAATTCGTTTTAGCACACCTGTTTAATTTTCTTAAATTTTCCTGCGTATAATAAAACATTCTATTCTAAATGCACTAATTACATTTATTCACTGAGCAGATGCTTTTACACAAAGTGACTAACAATTGAAGAAGATCACAAGAAGTGTGATAGAGAGAGAAAACAGAGGGACCCCTGTAGTGATGTTATGTTCCAAAACTTGTATAAAAAACCCACACATTTCACATTGAAGTGCTGTATCAGAGCTTGATTCGTGTTGCCAAAAGCACGTGATCTATGATGTCCAAAGCTTCATTCGCCTGAAAACCACGTGACTGCTTCAGTATCTGGTTCAAAGGATGCGAACCTCAGCACCATTTCCTTTACATTATAATGCATTAGCATTGATTTCTTTTTATCGTAATTTATATATTAACCCTTAATCGGTCCATGGGGTCTCTCTGACCCCAATGGAATTTTCCTTTATTTTTTAAAAATGTTCCCTTCATCTCAGGGGCATGAGACTCTGTGACTTTTCCTAAATAATCTATCTAAA
>NC_081178.1:6121-107116 GCF_012432095.1 Onychostoma macrolepis | reverse complement strand
AAATCAAAGTGGTGCCACATGACAACCTCATCTACATTTTATTTCAGTGCACCTTTTTAACATGTATAATGTAATTACCAATGAGGAAAAAATGAGTGTTTTACTTTATATCATGTGACGCGACTCACAATCAAACTCAGTTGATTCAGTGATTGACAGAGACTCGTGTGATGATCCTCATGTCTGTGAAAACCTGCAGAAACATCCATGGATTTGGCATTAAATTTATGAATTAACAGTCATGTTTCTGTCCAACTACAGTCATAAATATTATCAAAGTCTCACAGGAGAGAGTCAGGATCATATACTAAAGTTGGCCTTGAAGATTTATTCAGAAATGAATGATCTGATAGAATTCATAACAGTTTGGCTATTAGAATATGTAATGTTATGATTAATTTTTCTAATTTCAGTAATTGTATTTTGTGTCAGTTAATGAGCGACTGTCTTCAGGTAAATGATCTGGAGTGTGTTTGCATATTGATCAGATGCTTCAGTGCTCTGAGAGTGTTTATAGTGCTGTGAGTTTAACACTTCATCACTGACACACACAACAATCTTCATCAACATGACCTTCATCATCATCTTCATCTGGACTCTCACAGCGTTTGCTCAAGGTTTGTGGAGCACAAGTTTGATATCAATTCATTTCTTCAAGTATATTGTCAAAGTTTTGAGTTGATTTTCTTCTTGTTGTGTTTCAGAGTGTAGAGGACAGATCACCGTCACTCAGAGTCCCTCAACGACAGCAGCTCGACCAGAAGAAACAGTCAGAATCAACTGTAGAACCAGCACAGATGTGTACAGATGGAGTGACGGGGATGAAGGTTTATTCTGGTACTTACAGAAACCTGGAGAAGCTCCTAAACTCCTGATTTATAAAGCAAACACCCTCCAGTCAGGAACTCCATCTAGATTCAGTGGCAGTGGATCTAACAGTGATTTCACTCTGACCATCAGTGGAGTCCAGACTGAAGATGCTGGACATTATTACTGTCTGAGTTTACACAGTGGTCCAGTGTTCACACAGTGATCAAGTCGTACAAAAACCTCCGTCAGTCAGAGTCACAGAGACTGAACTGATCCTGCAGCTGCTCAAACACTATCACTCACTACTGACACACAGAGACAAACACAGCAACTACACATGAGCTCAGAACTGAGTTAGGAGTCAAATCAGCTCCATTAGACTGAGATCTGTCCTGTGACAGACGGGTTTGACTCAGTTATGCTCAGAATCAGAGAAAACAGAGCGTGTAAATTGATATCAAATCAAACAGTCAATAATGGCACCATATGCTGTTTTGTTTTTGTATATTATAACACACCCATATCTAATTTTAAAACCATAAGTAATATAGCACCTGCACAAGAAACCATAAATATGTTCTTGAGCAAGTTCTCAAGTAACTTCTTCATCTCAAGCTGATAAAGAATTTATTACTCATAACTCATTTCTCATGAGCAGAAGTGAAACTGTTCAGTTCAGAGCATTGAACCAATCAAACAGTGAAACTGAAGAACTGAAGACTTACTGATCGTCAGTTTAGTTCCTCCACCAAGAGTCCACCACAGTGCTTCATTCTAGTGAAAGCGTCGTACAAAAACCTCCGTCACACTCAAATAAACACAAACTCCAGCAGAGAAAGAGAGAAACACTCTCTCTCTCACTCACTCACTCACACACACACACACACACACACACACACACACACACACACACACACGCACACGCACACACGCACACACACACACACGCACACGCACACACGCACACATGGTCGTTTTTGTGAAAAGTGGGGACATTCCATAGGCGTAATGGTTTTTATACTGTACTTACTGTATGTGCTATTGCCCTACACCAACCCTACACCTAAACCTACCCCTTACAGGAGACTGTGCATCTCAACTTTCCCCAAAAAAACCTCACTCTGTGTGATTTATAAGCGTTTTGAAAAGTGGGGACATGGGTCAATGTCCTGAGATGTCACCTTCACCTTGTAATACCTGTCATACCTTTGTCATTATACACATCTATGTCCTGACTTTTCACAAAAACGCGCACACACACACACACACACACACACACACACACACACTCACACACACACATACACACACACACACACACACACACACACACACTGATATGAGACTCAGCATCACACATGGATTATTGGACTAAAGTGACTTTCACAAAAACAGTCTGATCATCTCTAAATGTCTTCTAATGTATGAACACTAGTGATTCATTCTAAACAAATATAAATAAAAGTTAATAAAAATGTATTCTATTTATCAGTGGGCAGGTACACAAAGTAGTAGAATAATAATTGATTATTCATTACTAATTTAAATCAGTATTTTATAACGAAAACAATACCTTAAAAATGAAAAGAAGCAGGTTTCTGCGTTCACATCATTTTAAACCAGTAAACTCCTGGAAAGTCCAGGATCCAGTAAGAAAACTCAAACAGAAAGTTCAAAACAGCGCTAATGCAGAGAAAACATGGATGATTTCATCAGAGACTGCGGAGAGAATACTGACTTGCGTCCAGATGTTATTAAATTATTATTTTCAGCATGTATCTGGCTTAAAAGCAAGAGTGATGCTGGCTGAAGGTGTTTTAGATTATACGGTGGTCAGAGGTTTAGTGATTCTGAATGATCTGTAGAGTAGTGCAGTCCGGTCAAGGCAGGAGGTTTAGTGGTCTTTGGCGTCTCCCTGTGGCCCTGTTTGGTATCGCAGCTTGACTTCTGCTAATTTGTATTGAAAACTTTTATTTAATTATAGATTGATTGATTGCGGCACTATACATTGTGAATTAAGAAAAATAAGAAGTATTCATATAATACATTTTTATTATTATTTTAAATAAATAAATAGGGGGGGGTTCAGGCACTTATTTTTTTTCCACTTTAAGCACTGCTATTTATTGATCACGTTTTCATTAGACATCTTGATTTTTCTAAATAATTCTGTATTTGTAAGTGCATTTTAATGATTAAAGTGATTTTAACAAGTTTTGATGACCTGTGACCTCTGGAATGACCTTTGCCCTCTCATTCACACTGACTTCTTGATGAAGCTGCCATTTGAATCATCAAAAAACCTGAAGCTTCAGACACTTGAGTCAATGTTTTTGACTCAATACTTGAGAAAAGATCCTAAACACTGTTATGTTTCACGAGCATCATCTGCTGTAACCCGTACACAGATTTACATAGAGATGATTTGCATTGCAGCACAAGCTTCAGGAGATTTTATAGCTCTGAGTTTGAACTCTGAGAATCTGAACCAACAGCAACCATGAGCTTCATCACCATCTTCATCTGGATCTTCACTAGCTGCTGTTTCACAGGTGAAGAGATAAACACACTCTATTCTAACTGATCATCTGAGCTAGAAATACTGTCCTTCAACAAATACTGAATTCTGAATGTTTATTCACTTTTCTTGATGTAGAATCAGCAGCTGGAGTGACAGTCACTCAGACGCCTGCAGTGAAACCTGTTCAACCAGGAGACACAGTTACTATCTCCTGTAAAACCAGTCCTGAAGTTTACCAGGGTTGGAGTGCTCAGCCTCTTTCCTGGTACTTACAGAAACCTGGAGAAGCTCCTAAACTCCTGATTTATAATGCAGACACCCTCCAGTCAGGAACTCCATCTAGATTCAGTGGCAGTGGATCTAAGACTGATTTTATTCTGAAGATCAGTGCAGTCCAGACTGAAGATGCTGGATATTATTACTGTCAGAGTTTCCACAGCAGCAGTACTAATGTGTTCACACAGTGATAAAGAGTCGTACAAAAACCTCCGTCAGTCAGAGTCACAGAGACTGAACTGATCCTGCAGCTGCTCAAACACTATCACTCACTCAACAGTGAAGAAACAAATTAATATGATTTTACAATAAACATCAGTTTTGTTGTGTTTTATCATTTTTGATTTTTGATTATGATTTTTCTGAAATCATTTTTATCTCCTGTTATTTTCAGTCCTTCATGTAGAAATTCAGTTTTGATCTTCCTTTTAGTGGATAGTTTCTATTTTTCACACAATGGCACACACAAAGTTTGGTTTTCAACATGAATCAAAATGGCGGAAAGGAAGTTCAGCCAATTATTGCAAAATTGTTATCGATGTTCTCGGCAGACAGGAAGTTCGGCTTACTATGACATAATTGGTATGCATGTTGTCGGCATGACCCAAGGAATAATTTGAGACCAGTTTCATTGCAATAGGCTAATGCATTCAAAAGTTATTAGCATTTTTGGAAATTTCATTATTAATAATTAATGAATGCTTTATTACTCTTGACCAATAGGTGGCGCCGTTACCAAACTGACATGGCGTGGTCAGTGTGAGGTGATAATGTCACATACAAAACTTGGTGCGAATATGTCAAAGTTTCGCTGAGATACAGCCTCAGATGCAGTTTGGCATCTTTCCAGCAAATTCGTTGATGTGCTAAACGAAAACCGTTTGATATATCGACACAAAATCCATAACTTTTTGCCAGCATGGTCTGAAGATGATCCGAGTCAAATTTGGTGAAAATCGGACTAACGGTTTAGGAGGAGTTCGAAAAAGTAGGTTTTCAACATGAATCAAAATGGCGGAAAGGAAGTTCAGCCAATTATTGCAAAATTGGTATCGATGTTCTCGGCAAGGAATCTATCAACATGAGTTTGATTACAATAGGATAATGTAAGCAAAAGTTTTTAGAAATTTCATTATGACTTTTGACCACAAGGTGGCGCTGCCCCCAAACTTTTTGATTACCATCAGGGCATGGTGCTGAATAAGTTTCGTAATGAGTTTCGTAATGATACGTCTATGCGTTCATAAAATATAGCATATGTATAATTATGTATAATACATTATAAAGGGTTATTAAAGGGTACAATACATTATAATTATTTATAATGTGCAATTTAATACATTATATCTTGTCGTAATTAATTATAACTGAATTTAAAATGAATAGTGTAACATTGAATTTATAAGTGTTATAATGTATTAATTGTGATTAACTTTTTAGGTTTTACTTAAAAATCAACACACCAATCTGAAAATTTAAGTTCAATTTGATTTTTTTTTTAAATTAAAGTGGTGCCAAAATGACAGTTGCTTATTATTTTGCTTGTTATAAGCAAAAACTCACTTAATTTTGACTTATTCTTTCTGAAAACAAGACAATAATTTTTCACTTCACAATGGAAACCATTTTCTTAGCTGGTACTTACAGAAAAGAAGCTCCTATAAACTCTTGATTTATGGAGCAATCAATCGGCAAAATATAAAAATGTATAAAGAGTGAACATATTTTATATCATGTGTAACATAAATCACAATCAAACTCAGTTGATTGACAGAGACACGCGTGATGATCCTCGTGTCTGTTAAAAACCTGCAGAAACATCCATGGATTTGATATAAATTTGGGGATTAACAGTGACGTTTCAATCCAAATATATATAAAATGTTTCAGTCATGTTTCTATCCAACAGTCAAAAATATTCTCAAAGTCTCACAGGAGAGAGTCAAGATCATATACTAAAGTTGGTTTTGTAGATTTAATAATTCAACTGATTGATCTGATACAATTCATAACAGTTTAGCTATTAGAAGATATAATATTACGAAAAAAAAAAAATTCTCACATCAGTAACTGCATTTTGTGTCTGTTAATGAGCGACTGTCTTCAGGTAAATGATCTGGAGTGTGTTTGCATATTGATCAGATGCTTCAGTGCTCTGAGAGTGTTTATAGTGCTGTGAGTTTAACACTTCATCACTGACACACACAACAATCTTCATCAACATGACCTTCATCATCATCTTCATCTGGACTCTCACAGCGTTTGCTCAAGGTTTGTGGAGCACAAGTTTGATATCAATTCATTTATTCAAGTATATTGTCAAAGTTTTGAGTTGATTTTCTTCTTGTTGTGTTTCAGAGTGTAGAGGACAGATCACCGTCACTCAGAGTCCCTCAACGACAGCAGCTCGACCAGAAGAAACAGTCAAAATCAACTGTAAAACCAGCAGAGATGTGTACTCGAGTGGTTCAGTTCATCTTTTAGCTTGGTACTTACAGAAACCTGGAGAAGCTCCTAAACTCCTGATTTATTATGCAAACCGCCTCCAGTCAGGAACTCCATCTAGATTCAGTGGCAGTGGATCTAACAGTGATTTCACTCTGACCATCAGTGGAGTCCAGACTGAAGATGCTGGACATTATTACTGTCAGAGTTACCACAGTGGTGGTGTGTTCACACAGTGATAAAGAGTCGTACAAAAACCTCCGTCAGTCAGAGTCACAGAGACTGAACTGATCCTGCAGCTGCTCAAACACTATCACTCACTACTGACACACAGAGACAAACACAGCAACTACACATGAGCTCAGAACTGAGTTACACTCTTAGAAATAAAGGTGCTTCACGATGCCATACAAGAACCTTTTTGTCTAAATGGTTCCATAAAGAACCGTTAACATCTGAAGAACCGTTATGTTTCACAAAAGGTTCTTTGTGGTGAAAGAAGGTTCTTCAGATTATAAAAAGGTAAGAAAGAGATGGTTCTTTAAAGAACCTTTGACTGAATGGTTCTTTGTGGAACCAAAAATGGTTCTTCTATGGCATCGCTGTGAAGAAACTCTGAAGCACCTTTATTTTGTGTCGGAGTCAAATCAGCTCTATTAGACTGAGATCTGTCCTGTGACAGACGGGTTCGACTCAATTATGCTCAGAATCAGAGAGAAAAAAAAGATGTTAAATCAAACAAAAAAACAATATTTCTCAGTTCCAGTGTAGTTTTTTGTGTTTTGTTTAGAATAGATTATTTAACCCTCGTTGTGTATTACCAGCGACATGAAGATGTTCTTGAGCAGTTTCTCAAGTAGTTTATTCATCTCAAGCTGCCAGACTACAGCTATTACTAAATTGTCTCTAGCAATAATTTTGATCAAACAACTGAAGTGGACATAACACAGTTTCTGCCAATCTCATGTTAATCTTATATTCCATCCTTCATATCTCTGAAGAGTCTTTAGTTTTAGCTGTTGTGTAGCGATCGACATAAATAAAACAGAAATGAATATTAACACAGCCATAGTTAAACATATAACACTATAAAATAAAATGATATACAATTATATGAAAATAATATCTATAACAGTATGAAGTGTTTTAATAAGTTATGACATTTGTTTGTAATGTTATGTTATATTTATGGTTCATTGGCCGCTGCTTATGCTGTGATGCGGTCAGTTAAGCAAGAACGCAGTGCATCTGGATTCTCTTAAAGGTGCGTTCTGTGTCCTGCGTCCTTCCGAGCTCGTTCTTCCGAGAAAGCTTGGCAAGACCGGACTCAACGAGAACACAAGTCCGTTCTTTGCGTTCTTGGATTTGAGAAACAGTCATTCACACTAAAAACGTTAAGAGGAATAAAATGGATTAAGAAAACATGTAAACCAGTTAAAACTCTATTATACATAAAGTAATTGTAATAAATAGAGCGGAAAAACATGTTCCTTATGTGAGAGTATCACAAATTCACTATGGCTAAAAATCAGATCCAGCCATATATATTTGATCCAGAATCGGTTCCGGATGACTTACGTAACCCGAATGAAGCATGATGTGTGTGTTCTTGCTCTCGCTCCGGTTGATGTGCGCGCGCTCTTCTGGGAGAAGTGCCCATACAAGCAACTCAACCCTTTATGACCTCATATAGGGCCATACTCGAGAAAAAAAAAATCAGAAACTTATACAAACCCTGAGGGAGTGTTTTTGGCACAGAAATACTCTGTCATACGTCATGTTTTTGAGACTTTAGTCATGTTTAGCATGAGAATCCAACTCGTTAGCAGTGTAAAATAGTCAGAATGCATGAAATAGCATTAGACCTCCCTTTTAAATATATATTTATCGCTATTTACTTAAACATTTAATCTTTACACATTTGGGCCATCAGGAGTCTTTCTTCATGTGGTTTGAATTGGTTGTAAATTTTAAGCTCTTTTTTTTTTTTAAGTTCACACTTATTGATAAATCATGATTTGTGCATGAAAATGTTCACACGTGAGTCAGTCAGTAAGAGTGTGTCTCAATCAGCTGCTTAGTTCACTAGTCAGTGCTCTATTCAGGGATCACATAACGCTCATGCTCAAAACATTCCCACAATGCACCACAAAAGCCAGTATGCATCGCTGCTGTCTATATGTTTCTAGAGGTCCCTCAAACCAGCTGAGCTGAAAAGAAAAAAGAAACAAAAAAATTATAAGAAAGATTAAATGGTGTGATGAGCAGATACAATGGTGGACAGGATGAAATGAACGAGCAATCTTCATTTAGAAGCTCATTTAAATACAGGATCAGTTCATTTGCATATTGATCAGATCAGTGGCGGCTGCTGGTCTTTCAAAGAGGAAGCTCATTTTCGGCCTACATCATAAAAATCAGTACAAAATCAAGAGGCATAAAAGTCAAAAATATGTTCATGGGACTGAATTGTAATGCTAATGGAATTGTAAATAGATATGCATTGCTATTTATTTAAACATTTAATCTTTACACTTTTGGCCATCATGGGTCTTTTTCATGTGGTTTGATTTGGTTGTAAATTTAATGCTAATTTTTGAAGTTCACACTAATTGATAAACCATGATTTGTGCATGAAAATGTTCACACGTGAGTCAGTCAGTAAGAGAGTCTCAATCAGCTCCTTAGTTCACTAGTCAGTGCTCTATTCAGGGATCACATAACGCTCGTGCTCAAAACATTCCCACAATGCACCACAAAAGCCAGTATGCATCGCTGCTGTCTATATGTTTCTTAAGGTCCCTCAAACCAACTGAGCTGAAATAATGTGTTTAATTCATGTACAAAACCTTGAATAATCGAACTGTTTAAAGTTACTAAAACATCCATAACCATAGTCAATCCTGTAATAAACTGACAGATGATAAAACACCAGTCAAAATAATTGTACAAAAGAAAGATTAAATAGTGTGATGAGCAGAAACAATGATGGACAGGATGAAATGAACGAGCAATCTTCGTTTAGAAGCTCATTTAAATACAGGATCAGTTCATTTGCATATTGATCAGATGCTTCAGTGCTCTGAGAGTGTTTATAGTGCTGTGAGTTTAACACTTCATCACTGACACACACAACAATCTTCATCAACATGACCTTCATCATCATCTTCATCTGGACTCTCACAGCGTTTGCTCAAGGTTTGTGGAGCACAAGTTTGATATCAATTCATTTATTCAAGTATATTGTCAAAGTTTTGAGTTGATTTTCTTCTTGTTGTGTTTCAGAGTGTAGAGGACAGATCACCGTCACTCAGAGTCCCTCAACGACAGCAGCTCGACCAGAAGAAACAGTCAAAATCAACTGTAAAACCAGCACAGATGTGTACAGTGATGGT
Organism: Onychostoma macrolepis; assembly: GCF_012432095.1. Classification (NCBI taxonomy): domain Eukaryota; kingdom Metazoa; phylum Chordata; class Actinopteri; order Cypriniformes; family Cyprinidae; genus Onychostoma; species Onychostoma macrolepis. The sequence continues at coordinate 97,669 of NC_081178.1, read as the reverse complement.
GTTTATGATTATTTATCCTGGTACTTACAGAAAAGAAGCTCCTATAAACTCTTGATTTATGGAGCAATCAATCGGCAAAATATAAAATGTATAAAGAGTGAACATATTTTATATCATGTGTAACATAAATCACAATCAAACTCAGTTGATTGACAGAGACACGCGTGATGATCCTCGTGTCTGTTAAAAACCTGCAGAAACATCCATGGATTTGATATAAATTTGGGGATTAACAGTGACGTTTCAATCCAAATATATATAAAATGTTTCAGTCATGTTTCTATCCAACAGTCAAAAATATTCTCAAAGTCTCACAGGAGAGAGTCAAGATCATATACTAAAGTTGGTTTTGTAGATTTAATAATTCAACTGAATGATCTGATACAATTCATAACAGTTTAGCTATTAGAAGATATAATATTACGAAAAAAAAAAATTTCTCACATCAGTAACTGTATTTTGCATCTGTTAATGAGCGACTGTCTTCAGGTAAATGATCTGGAGTGTGTTTGCATATTGATCAGATGCTTCAGTGCTCTGAGAGTGTTTATAGTGCTGTGAGTTTAACACTTCATCACTGACACACACAACAATCTTCATCAACATGACCTTCATCATCATCTTCATCTGGACTCTCACAGCGTTTGCTCAAGGTTTGTGGAGCACAAGTTTGATATCAATTCATTTCTTCAAGTATATTGTCAAAGTTTTGAGTTGATTTTCTTCTTGTTGTGTTTCAGAGTGTAGAGGACAGATCACCGTCACTCAGAGTCCCTCAACGACAGCAGCTCGACCAGAAGAAACAGTCAAAATCAACTGTAAAACCAGCACAGATGTGTACAGATATGGTGGGGTTGATCGTTTAGCTTGGTACTTACAGAAACCTGGAGAAGCTCCTAAACTCCTGATTTATTATGCAAACCGCCTCCAGTCAGGAACTCCATCTAGATTCAGTGGCAGTGGATCTAACAGTGATTTCACTCTGACCATCAGTGGAGTCCAGACTGAAGATGCTGGACATTATTACTGTCAGAGTTCACACAGTGGTTATGTGTTGACACAGTGATAAAGAGTCGTACAAAAACCTCCGTCAGTCAGAGTCACAGAGACTGAACTGATCCTGCAGCTGCTCAAACACTATCACTCACTACTGACACACAGAGACAAACACAGCAACTACACATGAGCTCAGAACTGAGTTACACTCTTAGAAATAAAGGTGCTTCACGATGCCATACAAGAACCTTTTTGTCTAAATGGTTCCATAAAGAACCGTTAACATCTGAAGAACCGTTATGTTTCACAAAAGGTTCTTTGTGGTGAAAGAAGGTTCTTCAGATTATAAAAGGTAAGAAAGAGATGGTTCTTTAAAGAACCTTTGACTGAATGGTTCTTTGTGGAACCAAAATGGTTCTTCTATGGCATCGCTGTGAAGAAACTCTGAAGCACCTTTATTTTGTGTCGGAGTCAAATCAGCTCTATTAGACTGAGATCTGTTCCTGTGACAGACGGGTTTAACTCAATTATGCTCAGAATCAGAGAGAAAAAGATGTTAAATCAAACAAAAACAATATTTCTCAGTTCCAGTGTAGTTTTTTGTGTTTTGTTTAGAATAGATTATTTAACCCTCGTTGTGTATTACCAGCGACATGAAGATGTTCTTGAGCAGTTTCTCAAGTAGTTTATTCATCTCAAGCTGCCAGACTACAGCTATTACTAAATTGTCTCTAGCAATAATTTTGATCAAACAACTGAAGTGGACATAACACAGTTTCTGCCAATCTCATGTTAATCTTATATTCCATCCTTCATATCTCTGAAGAGTCTTTAGTTTTAGCTGTTGTGTAGCGATCGACATAAATAAAACAGAAATGAATATTAACACAGCCATAGTTAAACATATAACACTATAAAATAAAATGATATACAATTATATGAAAATAATATCTATAACAGTATGAAGTGTTTTAATAAGTTATGACATTTGTTTGTAATGTTATGTTATATTTATGGTTCATTGGCCGCTGCTTATGCTGTGATGCGGTCAGTTAAGCAAGAACGCAGTGCATCTGGATTCTCTTAAAGGTGCGTTCTGTGTCCTGCGTCCTTCCGAGCTCGTTCTTCCGAGGAAAGCTTGGCAAGACCGGACTCAACGAGAACACAAGTCCGTTCTTTGTATTCTTGGAATTGAGAAACAGTCATTCACACTAAAAACGTTAAGAGGAATAAAATGGATTAAGAAAACATGTAAACCAGTTAAAACTCTATTATACATAAAGTAATTGTAATAAATATAGCGGAAAAACATGTTCCTTATGTCAGAGTATCACAAATGCACTATGGTAAAAATCAGATCCAGCCATATATATTCTATCCAGAATTGGTTCCGGATGACTTACGTAACCCGAATGAAGCATGATGTGTGTGTTCTTGCTCTCGCTCCGGTTGATGTGTGCGCTCTTCTGGGAGAAGTGCCCATACAAGCAACTCAGCCCTTTATGACCTCATATAGGGCCATACTATATGAGAAAAAAAATCAGAAACTTATACAAACCCTGAGGGAGTGTTTTTGGCACAGAAATACTCTGTCATACGTCATGTTTTTGAGACTTTAGTCATGTTTAGCATGAGAATCCAACTCGTTAGCAGTGTAAAATAGTCAGAATGCATGAAATAGCATTAGACCTCCCTTTTAAATATATATTTATCGCTATTTACTTAAACATTTAATCTTTACACATTTGGGCCATCAGGAGTCTTTCTTCATGTGGTTTGAATTGGTTGTAAATTTTAAGCTCTTTTTTTTTTTTTAAGTTCACACTTATTGATAAATCATGATTTGTGCATGAAAATGTTCACACGTGAGTCAGTCAGTAAGAGTGTGTCTCAATCAGCTGCTTAGTTCACTAGTCAGTGCTCTATTCAGGGATCACATAACGCTCATGCTCAAAACATTCCCACAATGCACCACAAAAGCCAGTATGCATCGCTGCTGTCTATATGTTTCTAGAGGTCCCTCAAACCAGCTGAGCTGAAAAGAAAAAAGAAACAAAAAAATTATAAGAAAGATTAAATGGTGTGATGAGCAGATACAATGGTGGACAGGATGAAATGAACGAGCAATCTTCATTTAGAAGCTCATTTAAATACAGGATCAGTTCATTTGCATATTGATCAGATCAGTGGCGGCTGCTGGTCTTTCAAAGAGGGGAAGCTCATTTTCGGCCTACATCATAAAAATTGTCCGTTTATTTATACTTAAATTCTGCCCTACGTTCCTTTTCAAGAAAAAGCTGCATCAAGTGACATTTATTCATTTAGACTATATTTATAATTGCATGAATAATGTTATGAGATTAATGTTTTAAATACTAAATTCTGAATATAGAAATATGTTGGAAAATAATGTAACATGCCTACTTTTAGACGGGAAACTTAAAAACGGCCAGCAGGTGGCAGAAGTTCGTGATTGAATCACTGAGTCATTCAAATGATTCTTTCAAAACGGCTGAATCCTTCAGGAGCGAATCAAATGACTGTTTTATGAATGGCTCAGTGAATCAGTGATTCGCCCAAATCAACGCAATTTGGATTTGAACACAAACGAAACAAAACAGCACTCTTGCTCGTGTCGTATTGCCTAAGTGTCAGGAGCATTTTTTGCTCGCATATCTTGAAATTTCCGAGTTAGCAGCATGTACATTAAAACATAACATTATAAATGAATAATAAAAAAAAATAATGATTGATAAGAACCAAGTGCAAAGCCGCTTTGGGACTGAGCTCGAATAGCTTCAGCGTCAGCGACTCTTTATAGTACAAAATCGCTGTCAATCAAAAGGAGATACAGACCCTCCAATCATCACGCAGAAGCTCAGCGTCCAGGCCCGCCCACTCCTCCATTCACCCCCAGAGACGCTGAGCGTCCGGGGGCGGGACATAATCGCAGCATTTATCCAATGACCGTCTAGTTTCGAGGCACTGAAAAAAACTGTTCAGAGCAGCCCCATTGAAGTCAATGTACACAAATACACTGACGCTACGGGGATGTATGAGAAGGAAATCGAGTCCGACCTGCTGTATGTAGCTGATTCTGAACGAACTCGTCTTCGAGATGAACATGATCTAACACATTTTTAGTCAATAAAATGTTAACACAATAGTACATATTTGACCATTAATTTTTTGACATTATAGGGGAAGCTGAGCTTCCCTTGCAGTCTTAAAGAAATCCCCACTGGATCAGATGCTTCAGTGCTCTGAGAGTGTTTATAGTGCTGTGAGTTTAACACTTCATCACTGACACACACAACAATCTCAGCAGAGATGTGTATAAGGACAGTTCGGGGGTTCATTTAGTCTGGTACTTACAGAAACCTGGAGAAGCTCTTAAACGCCTGATTTATTATACAAGCAGCCGTCAGTCAGGAACTCCATCTAGATTCAGTGGCAGTGGATCTAACAGTGATTTCACTCTGACCATCAGTGGAGTCCAGACTGAAGATGCTGGACATTATTACTGTCAGAGTTACCACAGTGGTGGTGTGTTCACACAGTGATAAAGAGTCGTACAAAAACCTCCGTCAGTCAGAGTCACAGAGACTGAACTGATCCTGCAGCTGCTCAAACACTATCACTCACTCAACAGTGAGGATTTTCATGGATATTAAATTAAATAAAGCATTCATTAAGTTTTCCACTTGCTAAAAACTAACACAGTCTAAATCTTATTAAATTTATTTAACGCTATATTTGTGAAATTAATAATATTTCATCATTTATCTGCAGGTGTTTTCATGATCCACTGAGTGAAGTTTATAATTTATTTATTTATTTATTTATTTTTTAAATGTGAGCTAAAGCCCTGATCCAAAGAAAGACCCGAAACAAAAATGACGAAAAAAAAACAAAACTTGTCAAACTTGAAGCATATCTTCTAACGACTATTTTGGTGACAAATGATCAGAAATCAGACGCAATACGTCTCTCCAAAGATGTATATCTGATACGCTGGACATCGGCAGATGAACGTTTCGTCCTGGGGCTGTCTCCGCATCTCCCTGTACAGACAGATACTAACACACATACGCACATATGCATAAATGTAACTTTGATTAATAATTATTCAAGAAATATTATAATTAATATTATTATGAAGGCCATTGTAGATCTGCGATCCACTCCTTCAAGGGCGACTGAAGCTGGATGTGGAGAATGAAGGAGTCGCTCGTGTGCTGTTAGTCTCCATGTGAGACATGAGTGAGAAGAGCAGCAGATCTACAGCAGATTGAATTTTTATAAAGCCTGTGATCAGCAAAGCAATGAAAGTGTGGTGAACTATATTGATTCGAAGTGTCATTTTCATTATCAACTTCAATGTAAGTCACTTTTATTAAGAGCATCAAAGATCAGATGTGAATAAACATAACTGCAGGAGTTTATTACAGTTTTTGATGACAGCATGAGAAAATTAAGGACGGAAGGTTTGTTTTAAAAATTAGAAAATATAACTTTTGTCTGGCATGTCTACTATAAATTATTAACCTATCAAATATTAACAAAAATACAATTAAGCAACCATTATTTTCCAGTTTAAAAAAATCTGAAGGCTTTACTTAAAATCAACACACTAATCTGAAAATGTATGTTTAATTAATGTCTTAAATGTTCAAGTAAAATCAAAGAGATGCCAAATGACAAACTAATGTACATTTGATTTCAGTGCACCTTTTTAACCATTTATAATTAAATTATTAATGAGGAAAAAAGAATATACTTTATTTTTTTAAGTAAGCTTAAGTAAAGTTCAAGTATATTTTAAGTATACGTTATGCAGTAAGTATACAAATATCAGTGTACTAGTAGTATACTTGTAAGTGTACTATTTCAATACTCCTTGGGACTAAATTGGCCCACTTTCTAGTATATAAAAGTATACTTTAAGTATACTTTAAGTATAAAGGTAGTAAACTTTGAGTACACATCTAGTTTACATCAATGTTTTTAGATTGTACTACAACTATACTAAAAGTGAACTTATAGGTTTACTGATAGTTTACTAATTAAATACTTGTAGTAGCATGGAGTCGATCAACACCCCAGAACTTGACAGTCATTATTACCTCTTCATTGGTCGACATTTTATTCCATAACGTTACACAGTTTTGATGCTGCTTTATGTCAGATGATCGTGTTAGATTACATGTGGAAGCATCTGTTGTTTCGGTTTCTTCTTCACTTGTGTTTTTTTGGGAAATTCTGCACAGAAGATGTGTACTAGCGCCCTCTACCATTTAACAATGAAAACACAGGTTCTAGGAGCACAAGTATAGCTCAAATATATTTAGACCTTTTTCTAAGTATAAGTCAAGTATACTTAAATGTCATTAAGTATATTTCTGAGAAGTACATGAAAAGTTAACTAAAAGTATTCTTTCCTATTTTTAGTTTAAAAGAAGTATACTAATAGCACACTTGGATAAACTTATTTTTCGTAAGGGATATTACATGATGATTTACTTACTGCCGACATCCAGTTTGGTGCCGCTGCCGAAAGTGACCCACAGAGACACAAACTAATAGAGCAGCTGAACAAAAACCTCCTGAACGCTTCACTAACTGCACAAACACACATCAACTGAGTCTCCAACAAACACATCCACTCACAGCACAAACTACCTTCATTTACTTCATCTGCTTTATGCAGTCTGCATTATTACTAAAGCACAAACATGAATTTATGGGGGAAAAAATTAAGTTTTACTTTATATCATATGTGATGCGACTCATAATCAAACTCAGTTGATTCAGTGATTGACAGAGACACGTGTGATGATCCTCATGTCTGTTAAAAACCTGCAGAAACATCCATGGATTTGGTGTAAAATTAACAGTGACATTTCAATCCATCTATAGCAAAAAAAAAAAACATTTAAAGTATCACAGGAAATAATCGGGTTAATATACTAAAGATGATTTTGTAGATGTATTCACAATCAAATGAATTTGCAAAATGAACACAAGCAGCATGACATGATATGAGACTCAACATCAGCTCTGTTTATCAGCGATGGATAATTGGGTTGACTTTCACAAAAACAGCCTCATCATCTCTAAATATTTCAGATATTTTAATTTTGGTTATCTAAATTATCATTTATTTCTCGAAGAATTAAACCAGCTTTTAAAAGATGTTTTGATGATCTGTGACCTCTGGAAAGACATTTTCCCTCTCGTGGAGTTCACAGTGACATACTTGTTTCTTGATGCAACTGTCATTTGAATCATCAGAAAACCTGGAGCTTCAGACACATGAATCAAAGTTTTTGACTTGTAACATGAGAAAAGATCTCAAACACTGTTATGTTTCACGTGCATCATCTGCTGTAACCCGTACACAGATTTACATAGAGATGATTTGCATTGCAGCACAAGCTTCAGGAGATTTTATAGCTCTGAGTTTGAACTCTGAGAATCTGAACCAACAGCAACCATGAGCTTCATCACCATCTTCATCTGGATCTTCACTAGCTGCTGTTTCACAGGTGAAGAGATAAACAGACTCTATTCTAACTGATCATCTGAGCTAGAAATACTGTCCTTCAACAAATACTGAATTCTGAATGTTTATTCACTTTTCTTGATGTAGAATCAGCAGCTGGAGTGACAGTCACTCAGACGCCTGCAGTGAAACCTGTTCAACCAGGAGACACAGTTACTATCTCCTGTAAAACCAGTCCTGAAGTTTACCAGGGTTGGGGTGTTCAGCCTCTTTACTGGTACTTACAGAAACCTGGAGAAGCTCCTAAACTCCTGATTTATTACGCAAACACCCTCGAGTCAGGAACTCCATCTAGATTCAGTGGCAGTGGATCTAACAGTGATTTCACTCTGACCATCAGTGGAGTCCAGACTGAAGATGCTGGACATTATTACTGTCAGAGTGTACATGAAATCAACAGTGACTATGTGTTCACACAGTGATAAAGAGTCGTACATAAACCTCCGTCAGTCAGAGTCACAGAGACTGAACTGATCCTGCAGCTGCTCAAACACTATCACTCACTACTGACACACAGAGACAAACACAGCAGCTACACATGAGCTCAAAATACCCTGCGTCCCAATGTTCATACTATCCATCCTTGATAGTGTGTGAGATTAGAATAAGTGTGTCCCAAAGCATAGCATGTTGAAAAGAGTATGCCAAAACTCCCCGGATGGTCTACTATTTCAGGTCGATTTTTGAGGTGTGGATCCGTGCACACTCTAATGGCTAATATTGCCCACAATCCATTGCGCTGTGGTGAAGGATTCAGTTCAGAACTACAATCATGAATAAAAAGGGTTAAAAAAACAAAAAAAAACAAGAAACATTGCGGATTTGGGCGACCGACAGTTAAGTAGAGAAGTTTAGATAAAGGGGTTTGAGTTACTAATAATCAACATTTAACCTGGTAAAAATATTTATTTAATGTTATCTGTGTTATATTTTATCTGCACAACACTGTGAACTTTTATAAACATCCGTTTGGCCATTAACTTTTATGCATCATTATGCAAAAATATGAGCAGTGTTTCTCAACATAAAGACCCAAGGCAGGCAGATCAACATGCTCATTTTTTTCTCTCTAATACGGTAGGAAGTTAAATTAACAAAATGTGGAGGATGTTAACTGTGACAAGATGATTGACAGGCAGGTTTACAGTGACAGGGTGCGTGTAACTGATGCGACAGAACGGTCCGTTGAAGACGCAATTGTATGACGTTAGTATGTCCCAAAGATTGCCTACTCTTCTACTACACACTCAAAAGTGTATACTTCCTCACCAAAAGAGTACATACTTTAAGGACATAGTATAAGTAGACACATTGGGCCGCAGCACGAGTTATGAGTGAAATCAGCTCAGTTATTTGTCCTGTGACAGATGGGTTCGATTCAATTATGATCTAATTTTGAAACGAATTGATATCAAATCAAACAAAAAACACACAACAATTTTCTCAGTTCTAGTGATGTAGTTTTTGTTTTTGTAGATTCTACTACAATCATGATAAACTTGTCTTATAAAACTCAAACTTCATAACTGTCTCATCACTGCATGAGCAGAAGTGAAACTGTTCAGTTCAGAGGTTGAAGCGATCAAACAGTGAAACTGTGAGTTTGGTGTAAATCAGATTTGCATTGACAGCTTTAGTGATTCTGATGGTCTCAGAATAGAGCAGCTCCGTCTCCAGAGACCATGTTCAAACCCCAAGAGCTTCAGTTCACATTTACTGCTAAACGCAGCTGTTCTCAACTATTACAATCCATCAACAGCAGCTGAAACTTTAGTGAAGGAAGGACACACTGATCAATGATGCAGTCGAACACAAATGTAAGGCGTTCAGAAGCTTTATTGAATGAACAGCAATGGCAGCAGATTGAAAGACTGCTTGAGTATTGAGCTGTAAATCACGTGACTGCTGTGAATCCTGCTGCTCTTCACTGGAGAAACATCAGCACTCGGAGCTCTTGAGGAACGAGGTCTCTTGAGCAGCTCCGTCATGTGTTACTCTGCAGACGAAGCGCTGTGCGTCTTCCCAGCGTGCTTTGCTGAGGCTCAGGACGCTGCTGCGGCTGTAGCGTCCGTCCCGCTCGCTCTCTGCGCTGGTCTGAACCCCCTCGGTGACCTCTGACCCGTCCAGCGTCCAGCTCACCTGCGCCCCCTGTGGAGAGTAAGAGCTGAGCAGGCAGAGCAGTGCGGCTGAGTCTCCAGAGATCTGCAGAGAAGAGGGAGGCAGCAGAGACACGGAGGGCTTCACTGCGGGACCAGCTGAAACACACAAACACACACAAAACTCACTTCTTCACATCTGCAGCTACAATCTTCACTGCAGCAGACGTGATAATGCAGACAAAATCACAATCACTTCATCTTTACTGTAACTCCACATCACTGCTGCCATTCATATAACACAAATATCCTGAATTAAGAATGAAAATATTCTCAGTTTAATCAATATTCACTACTATTAAACATATCATGTACTTTTAAATATAAATCAGTTCTCTAAAGCAGACATTATAAAAGGTAAATCTTATAATAATTCAAGTTTTTCTGAATAAGGTACAGTTTAATCTCAAACGGATTTTAAAAACATTGTCCACAAGCAAACTGATGATTTATATTCAGAAAACAAATGATAATTTCATTATTGTACTTTGAAAATATTAAGACGCTAAATATCATAAATATATAAATGTCAATACATATTAGTTCAAATTATGAATAATTCAAATTTTTGTCCTTGTCTCATGATGACGCCTACAAAATTAGAATTATTTTGTCATTATCATTAAACTTTTGTCATACATTTCAAAAATTCTTAATTGTTAAATATACAAAGAATTGTGGGGAAAAAATATACATTTTAAGAAATAATTGAATATGTCAGAAAATATAAAGCACAAAAAACTGAAATTGCTCATGTAAAATTTAGAAAATATTTAAAAACAATATGAAATATGCCTTGAAATATAAAAAATAAATGCCATGAAATATCACTGAATATAAATATGTAATTGTAAAATAACAGCATAGTTTTAATAAACAATGAAACTGTTAAATTGACCTTAAATTTATTGCAATTTTTTTTTTCACTTTAACATATTTTTTTGGTTCTAAATGCTTGCTAAAATAATCTAAAAATTAAAACAATACACATTTTATGATAGAATTGAAGACTTACTGATCGTCAGTTTAGTTCCTCCACCAAAAGTTCTCCACAGTGCTTCATTCTCGTGAAAGTGTCGTACAAAAACCTCCGTCACACTCAAATAAACACAAACTCCAGCAGAGAAAGAGAGAACAACACTCACACACTCAGTACTTTATAATGAAATCAATACCTTAAAATGAAAAGAAGCAGGTTTTTGTGTTCACATCATTTTAAACCAGTAAACTCCTGAAGTCCAAGGATACAGTAAGATGTTTGGTATTTCAGCTTGACTTTGGGTAATTTGTATTGAAAACTTTTATTTAATTATAGATTGTGGCACTATACATACATTGTGAATTACAGTTTTTTACAATCGCTAGGACACATCTCTCAATACTAAAGTCACTTTTTCAAAACTCTTCACACAGTGAGCACAACAGCAGTCTGTGTGAGCTAAACTGTGGATCATTTTTCATTGCTTTGGCACAACATGCATTTATTGACTACTTCTTTCAAATTCCATGAATTCTTTTCTCATTTCGACACAACTGTCAAAACTCTGTGTACCTACAGCCCAGTTTGTACATGTTTACATACTCTTTTCAAAATTGTTAAACTTGAGTTCAAAACAATAACATAATACAAAACTGAATAAAACAGCAATTTTCTGCATTTCTACAATAATATTTGATTTAAATATATTTAGAAAAAGAAATTGAAATGCTATCAAAACTGTTGGACCAACCACAGGTGATTCCTTTTGTAGCTGAAGACCTACATATGTTACTCCTTTACATAATTTCATTATCATCTATAAAAAGAATTTGCATTGAATAATTTGCATTGTGATGTAAACATGGACCAAGCCGGACACAGAGAAGTGGCTGAAAGAGCAAGAGGGAGACGTATGCATGGTGGAGGAAGAATAAGAGGGAGATCAAGAGCTGTAGTCTCAGATGAGATCAGGGCAACTATAACTGATCATGTAATAAATCATGGTCTTTCAATGAGAGAGGCTGGTCTGCGAGTGCAGCCAATTCATCACTAAACACCAATGACTTGTACATATGGATACAGTCATTTTAGACACTTCCACAACTGTTGCAACAGAGATGGAAATACAATTTTTAAATAAATGAATTATGTTTCCATCTTCATTGCCACAGTTTTGGAAGTGCTTTTTCTGTTCTAAAGAAGGGGGTGACCCAATACTTCTGGCAATATAGTGTATCAGCAGAAGATTGCCAGGGATGGATCAGGCATGCCAAAAGATTCTTTCCTAGGTGTATTGCCCTAGATGACATACGATGTGATGAGGATGAGAAACTGTGGCCAAATGCAGTACGTAGAGTTGATTAGGATTCCTACAATACAATATATACAAATGTATATACAAATTCTTGCATTTTGGAATAACTTTAAAAAGTAAAAAAATATAAATATTGAAACATATAGCATCATGTCTAATTCATTCCTGTAACATATATTTTGCTGTAAACAGTAGTCCTAAGTAGGTGTCCTTCTTTTACAGAAGAAAACATTGTTTACAGTTTTTCTCGATTGCTAACACACAATTCATGAAACAATTCACCTTTTTCTCACAACTATAAACACAATCTCAAAATTACACACTAACTTGTGCAAACTTCAAACTTCCAGGTCAAAATCAAATAGTTTAGTCAAAAACATATTCTCTTTTGTCAGACTCAAACTTTGGCCTCAGATGATACACAAACCTGTCAAATACTCAGACTACGTTCCTGTCGAGAGAACACTAGTGAGAAATAAAGGGGTGCAGATACAGTAAAATTCAGCGATAAACTTTAAGAAAAGTTTACTTTCATTACACGACTGTAAATATATCTTACAGTAGATGAAAAGCACTAGAAGAGAAAAGTTCAAAGACCAAACAACTGAATATACAGTAAACACACACTGGACTATACTGTCAGTTACTGTGAATGAGTGAATAAATAAATTAATTAATTAATTCATTCATTCATTCATTCATTCAGCATCCTCAGCCAAATTGCATTACAGTATTGGTAATATCCTTATTTGTTATAGCGGTTTCTTAGTCTTCTGAAAAAAGACTTCTCTGCCTCCCCTGGACAGTCGTCTCTCAGTTCTGCAAGAATAGAGTAGATGTAAGGTCTACTTGGCTACAAATCATTTCAACAGTACTGTAATGAGTTTGAGGGTGTACAACATGTGCTACATTATTTACTGTACATAGAATAATGAAAGTTCTCTCATCTGAAGTACTGCTGCTATGTACTGTAATTATATCGTATGTGTCAGTAGTATTGAAACCTTGTAGATGAGCCTGTAGGCCATCTTCCCTCACGGTCAGTCCATGCAGAAGAACGTGGTCAACTATAGTGCTTTGTATTTCATCAGGAACAAACGACCTTTGACCTCATCCACTTCATTTTTTCTTTTCTCCTCCTATTCCTCTTTGTCTCCCACTACCATTATTCATTTCCAAAACACATAATCACTTGTGCTCCTGTGCATATCATCCTGAGATTCTGACCTGTGTGTCATCAGTTTTGCTACTGAATGTTCACACATGGATAAAAATGTGCTGTTTGAGTTCATTTTTTGATGCTTGAGGTAGTTATATTGTGTGTTTGAGTTTTCTAAATGAGAACATGGTTAAACCTGTGCAAAATGATGGTGTTTTTGTGTAGAGTTTTGCAGAAAACACTGAGCAAATTGGAACGTGTGTGCAAACAGGTGAAATGTGTTAAAAGTTTTGAGAAACATGTCTTTGAACTGTATGAATGGTTTGGAAAAATGGGCCAAATGAATCAGTTACAGTGTGTTAGCAATCCAGAAAAACTGTAATGTCACCTGTTGTTAGTGTTTTTTAGGTCTTACTTTTATAGATGACCAAGTGTGTTTGTTAACTGACAACCCTTGCTAGTGTTATGAAAGAATGAGCTGGTCTGAGACATGTATGAAGTGTTTTGATAGTTGTTGTGCATTTTGAATGTGGAATGAACTGCTGTGCCAAGCTGAAAGTTGGTTAGGAGAAGTGTGTGAAGAGTTTTGAAAAAGTGACTTTAGTGTTGAGAGATGTGTCCTAGCGATTGTAAAAAACTTAAAAAATTAAAAATATACTTCTTTATTTATTTGTTTATTATAAGCAAGTAAGCAAGTAAATAAATAAACAGATAGGGGGTGTACAGGCACTTCCTTTTTCCACTTCAAGCACTGTTATTTATTGATGACGTTTTCATTAGACATCTTAATTTTTCTAAATAAATCTGTATTTAGATCTGCATATAAATGCATTTTAAGGATTAAAGTGATTTTAACAAGTTTTGATGACCTGTGACCTCTGGAATGACCTTTGCCCTCTCATTCACACTGACTTCTTGATGAAGCTGCCATTTGAATCATCAAAAAACCTGAAGCTTCAGACACTTGAGTCAATGTTTTTGACTCATTACATGAGAAAAGATCCTAAACACTGTAATGTTTCACGAGCATCATCTGCTGTAACCCATACACAGATTTACATAGAGATGATTTGCATTGCAGCACAAGCTTCAGGAGATTTTATAGCTCTGAGTTTGAACTCTGAGAATCTGAACCAACAGCAACCATGAGCTTCATCACCATCTTCATCTGGATCTTCACTAGCTGCTGTTTCACAGGTGAAGAGATAAACACACTCTATTCTAACTGATCTTCTGAGCTAGAAATACTGTCCTTCAACAAATACTGAATTCTGAATGTTTATTCACTTTTCTTGATGTAGAATCAGCAGCTGGAGTGACAGTCACTCAGACGCCTGCAGTGAAACCTGTTCAACCAGGAGACACAGTTACTATCTCCTGTAAAACCAGTCCTGAAGTTTACCAGAGTTGGGGTGTTCAGCCTCTTTCCTGGTACTTACAGAAACCTGGAGAAGCTCCTAAACTCCTGATTTATAATGCAAACACCCTCCAGTCAGGAACTCCATCTAGATTCAGTGGCAGTGGATCTAAGACTGATTTCACTCTGACCATCAGTGGAGTCCAGACTGAAGATGCTGGACATTATTACTGTCTGGGAGTACACTGTCCTAGTGGTAGCTGTGTGTTCACACAGTGATAAAGAGTCGTACAAAAACCTCCGTCAGTCAGAGTCACAGAGACTGAACTGATCCTGCAGCTGCTCAGAGGAGGATCTGAAATAACTCTGTTGTTTCTCTCTCTGTCTTGTTTTTGCTCTTCTCCTCATATTCTGACTCTCTGTAGGGAGAAGAGTGATGATGGAACTGGACGGATTGAATCTGCACAGCTTTGAGGCTTTGGTTTGATTCATTGTGCTCTTATAGATCCGTCACCTGATGGAGATTGGAGCTCATCTTACAAACACTCATGCAGCTGTTTTCAGTCACACAACTGCAGCTCCTATAATTCCTGAACTTCAGTTCAACAGAAACTCACAGTTCAATAATTGAAGGTCGGTTCAGCAAACGCTTCACATAAAGAGCAGATGATGGCGCTGCTGATTTACGATACTAAAACCGCCGTATTGTCTGTCCCAGTAAAACCAGCGTTCAGTCTCAGTTACTGTATACTACTGTTGAACACTAATATATGTACGTAGAAATATTAAATTTCCTCATATGAAATATTTTGACTTACGAAGTAAAACATACATTAAATCTATTCTAAATTGGAACAATTTAATATATTAACATAATATAGACCTATTTATATCTATCCCATACACATATGTCACCCTGGAGCACAAAACCAGTCTTAAGTCGCTGGGGTATATTTGTAGTAATAGCCAAAAATACACTGTATGGATCAAAATTATTGATTTTTCTTTTATGCCAAAAATCATTAGGATATCAAGTAAAGATCATGTTCCATGAATATATTTTGTAAATTTCTTACTGTAAATATAGTATAACAAAACTTAATTTTTGATTAGTAATATGCATTGATAATAACTTCATTTGGACAACTTTCTCTCAATATTTAGATTTTTTTTTGCACCCTCAGATTCCAGATTTTCAAATAGTTGTATCTTAGCCAAATATTGTTCAATCCTAACAAACCAACAAAAAATAACAAAAAATACATCAATGGAAAGCTTATTTATTCAGCTTTCAGATGATGTATACATCTCAATTTTTTTTTTAAAATGACCCTTATGACTGGTTTTGTGGTCCAGGATCACATGTGTCCGTATGTTTACAGAGTATGTGTGTGTGTTTAAAACATTTTTGGACATATATGTCATGTAGGCCTATCCATCTATCCATTTTATTTATTTATTCATTCATGTATGTATGTATGTTCTTTTAATAAAGTTGCATATGTTCACATATATGGTTGCTACATATATGGTTGGGGGGTAATATCTACATCACGTAGATATTATTAAATTATGGACATGTAGAACTTTTGCTATGGGTTTAATAATGTTATAAACTTATATCTTCATCGACCCAAAGTATGTACACATGTGAAAATTATTTATCATAACATATGGGATTATCACTTTTACAGTTTTTTACGATTGTTTAAGCACAATTTTAAAATCAAGGCTCATTTTGTCAAAACACTAAACACAATTTACTCATCCACACACACAAATAGCAGAACACCTTAGTTCTTTTGCAAAATGAAACACTTGATTCAAAACTTTACAATAATATAACAAAATCCAATTTTGACGCCGTATGGAATACACAGTTCATACAATATAATTCTGTTTGATTCATTTACACACTGCTGTTCTCAATCTTAAACACTTGTAAAATTGCAAATTTACTAATGATATAGTCTGGGTTTGATTTTTTCGAAAATAGTAAAGTATGTGAACATATTGACCAAACAGTCAACACAAGACCTACTGCATATAAGAGGAGAAAATATTTCTATAAAAACCATTCAATTCATCCATGCATTTTCAAAGGATGCATTTTGCACTGAAAATCAGAACATATTCTAATTACAATATAGTACATAAACTTTTGTGGAGACAAAAAAACAAACAAAAAAAACCACCTTCTCATCATCTCTTCGTATAGCTGGATATAGTCACTTGAGACACAAAACAGCGAGTGAAGAATCTTCTTGAATGGTGACTCCATCCTTACACAGACTCTGCATCTATTACAGTAGGTCACAGGCCTCCTCCATAGCTGCAGTGAGGGGTATAACATAGGGTCGGAGGTCATAAACCTTCCACTGACATGCAGAAGGGAAAAAGGAAAGGAAGGGAGAGTGTTGTGGGAGGTACTAGAATAATGGAAACAGATTCCTAGTCTGTCCAATAATTAGTCTGTCTAAAAACGTGATGTGGTCGGTGTTGTAAGGAGCTATTTTGGCATGAGGACCCCATTCTGAGTGATTGCCTCCATATATTGTGATGTGACCACCTTGTTGACCTGGGACATTCAAAAGCTCTGTGGCCAAAGATGTTTTTTCTTACAGTATTCCTCTTCCTCTTACTGCAACACTGCCTTTCATTTTTGTTGAATACAAAAATTCACCTGTTGCCTTTTTATAGTGCTTACACCTGATTGTTGAGTTTACAGTTAAGCACCTAAGTGTCTGCACACCTGATGGCCGTGGTTGATCAATTGGTTTATAGGGGTTGTATTATTGAAAGCAGTGCCTTGAAATTGCAAAGAAGCGACATTATGTTAGATTTCTGTGTCTAATGTTGAGAAGTGTGTTTAGTGTTTTGCAATACAATGTGTGTAATGTTTTGCAAAAAGTGTGAGGCTGAGAATGTGCTTATTGTTGTGCATATTTGGGCTGAGTTTGTGCTCCTTGAGTGTTAGGTTTCACTAACTGTGTGTTATTTTTTATTTTAGTGTGTAAGCAATCGTAAAAAACTGTAATACAGTAAGATATTTGTCTTTTGAGAGAAAGTAATATTATCAGAAAAGACGTATTAATTTGATCAACAGTAATTTATAATGTTACAAAAGATTTCTATTTCAAATAAATGCTGTTCTTTTGAACTTTCTATTCATCAAAGAATCCTGAAAGAAATACATTGTATCACAGTTTCCACAAAAATATGAAACAGCACAATAACATGCAATAATAATCAGAAATGATTTTGTGCAGCAAATCAGCATAAACAATTATTTCTGAAGGATCATGTGACACTGAAGACTGGAGTAATGATGCTGAAAATTCAGCTTTGATCACAGAAATAAATTACATTTTAACAGATATTCATATAAAAACCAGTTCTTTTAAATTGTAATAATATTTCACAATTTTACAGTTTTTACTGTAGTTTTGATCAATTTAATGCAGCTTAAGAGATTTTTTGAATGATAATGTAAATACAGTCTCTGGAGTGATTTTTAGTTTAGATTTTACTTCTTTGTCATGTCAACCTTCATTTACATAATTTCATGTAATAAACATCAGTGCAAAAGGACAAATCGAGAGATATAACAGGCACAAATATGCTCATGGGACTGAATTATAATGCTAATGGCATTGCAGAATTTTTAAATAGACATTTATTGTTATTTATTTAAACATTTTATAGTTATTTAATATATTTTATATGTTGTTGTTGTTGAAATTTCACACTTATTGATGAATTATGATTTGTGCATGAAAATGTTCACAGGTGAGTCAGTCAGTAAGAGTGTGTCTCAATCAGCTCCTTACTTCACTAGTCAGTGCACTACTCAGGGATCACATAACGCTCACGCTCAAAACATTCCCACAATGCACCATAAAAGCCAGTATGCATCACTGCTGTCTATATGTTTCTAGAGGTCCCTCAAACCACCTGAGCTGAAATACATGTGCTAAATTCATGTACAAAAAATCTTGAATAATCAAAATATTTAAGTCATTAATACATCCATAATCATAGTTCATCCTGTAATAAACCAACAGATGATAAAACACCAGTCAAAATAATTGTACAAACAAAAGAATAAACAGTGTGGTGTGTGGATACAATGATGGACAGGAAGAAATAAATGAGCAATCTTTATTTACAGTTTTTGCCCGTTGCTTGAACACATTTTGAAAAACTTCGCTCATTGTGCCAAAACTCTACACACAAGTAAACATGACACAACACTGGGAAATATACCATTCACATCTGTGTCAAATTGAAACTCTACTATCAAAACCTAAACTCTGCTATCAAAACCTAACATTTCTTTCTCAAAATGTAACTCTGATGACAAATTGACACATACTTGCATCATATGCATACACTTTCAGATCAGGGGGAACACACTAGTTTACTTTATATAAAACACTGCAGTCTTTGATTTTCACTGTTTATTCAGAAGGCATATTTTCAGGAGGCACATTTTCAAACAACCAAAAAAGCAAAATACTCAATATTGTACATTGCAGTAACATGAATTCAGATAAAGCAAAAAAATAATAATAGAAAAAACACTATACTGTAAACACAGAAAATCATGGCAATTGCATACGTGGGCTCATGGATCCCGCCGTCTGTTGGGGTCTGGCCACAGGACCTCATCGACATCGCAAGCAATGTCTTCTCCCGCTAGGCACCGGGAAAATATCCCTAGCATGTCGAAACCATCCATGGATTGCTGTCACCTGAATGTCGCCGCAGGCCTGATCCATTGCCTGCAGAAGAGGCATGCGGGCATGTGGTTGGCGGTCATATACACGCCATCTCCAAGCCGAAAATAATTCCTCTATAGGGTTTAAAAATGGTGAGTAAGGGGGCAAGTATACCACTTCAAACTGATTGTGGTTGGTGAACCAGGTCTGGACCAGAGCAGCCCGATGGAAACTGACATTATCCCATACCACCACAAACCTGGGCTGATCTGGTCTGTTCTGTAAAACTATATTATGGAGAGCATCTAGAAATGTGAGTATATGTTGGCTATTGTATGGACCTAGTTTTGCATGATGATGCAGAAGCCCCCGAAGGCTTATGGCGGCACACAATGTGATATTTCCCCGCTGCCCGGGGCGTGCACAATTGCCCTTTGGCCAATTACATTACGACCCCGTCGTCTTGTTTTGCTCAGGTCAAATCCAGCTTCATCAATGAAAATGAATTCATGAGGCTGTGCAGCTCCATCCATGGCCAAGATTCTCTGTAACAAAAAAAAAACATATTACTGTACTCCAGTGCTACACATACAGAACCCTCACCCCATCACATAGGTACCTGTGTAGCTCTCCGAATGGATCCATGTGGTACTGATATGGTACATATTCAGCTGCTACTGGATTTCACCAATACTGTATTGTAAATGTAAAGGACAGTTACACTTACCCGTACATATTCAGCTCAAAGTCCTTTGACCCTGACGCTGTTCCTCTCAAATGGGACCCTGTAGAGCTGCTTCATGGTGATGTTGTGTTTTCCCAAGATGCGTCTGATGGTGCTGATGCTCACATGGTTTATGTTGTTGAACACTTGGCTGTCTGCAAGTATTTTCTGTCGTAGCTGGTGGAGACGGATGGCATTGTCTGCCCTCACTAGGTCCACAACGGCAAGTTCCTGCTGTTGTGTGAACAGGCGTTGGCGTCCTCCCCCAGAAGGTCTTCTAGTCATGCTAGAGAAATGCAACCACAAATTGTCTTTTTCTTACAGTACTTTACTGTATATACTGTATCATCCACTGTACTGAAACATCTCAATATACTGTAAGTAATCATGGTATGTTTCACAAAAACTACCACTTTGGCTGCAAAAGGAGCATTAGCACCCTGCAATACCCTGTACACGTGATGTGGTAATGTGATATACTGTAGTACAGTGCTGTAAATACCATCTGAGTAGAGTAGAAGGTAGAGAGGTGAAGACATACCGGTTTTCTAGTCGGAATGTTCTTATTACAGATGCCACTGTGAAGCGGCTTAGATGTGGATGGACTCTCTGCCCAGCTTCCCTCATAGTCAGGCCATGGTTGATGACATGGTCCACCAAAGTTGCTCTTATATCATCAGAAATAGGGGTCCGTGCATGGGCTCTTCGACCTTGACCTTGACCTTGACCTTGTCCTCTTGCTCTTGCTCTCCCTCCATCCATGCTTGCAAAGTTCTTGAAATGGCTAAACTGAGGGCTTTTTGTAGCTGGCTGATTGGTGTTCAGTTTTGCAAGTAAGTGCCTTCAGGTGTGTATTTGAGTGGTTGCAATTGCCCGATGTGTTTTGTATTTTGGATACATGTGTTTTCTAAATGGCACCCTGAGATTTCATTTTTGAACAAAGTGTCTTATGTATGAAATAGAGTGTAGTATGCAGGACCAAGTGTGTTGCATAAAGGAGTAAATGTGTTGCAGAATTGCAACTAGAGTGCAAAGCAGCGCTTTTGTTTAAGTTATGGGTACATGTGTTTGAGGTATGGTAACAAAAGCTTCAAGTTGTGTTACTTTAGTCTAAGCATGGGTCTATAGTGTTCAAGCAACGGGCAAAAACTGTAAATACAGGATCACTTCATTTGCATATTGATCAGATGCTTCAGTGCTCTGAGAGTGTTTATAGTGCTGTGAGTTTAACACTTCATCACTGACACACACAACAATCTTCATCAACATGACCTTCATCATCATCTTCATCTGGACTCTCACAGCGTTTGCTCAAGGTTTGTGGAGCACAAGTTTGATATCAATTCATTTCTTCAAGTATATTGTCAAAGTTTTGAGTTGATTTTCTTCTTGTTGTGTTTCAGAGTGTAGAGGACAGATCACCGTCACTCAGAGTCCCTCAACGACAGCAGCTCGACCAGAAGAAACAGTCAAAATCAGCTGTAGAACCAGCACAGATGTGTACAGGGATAGTGATGGGGATGAAGATTTATACTGGTATCTACAGAAAACCGAAGAAGCTCCTAAACTCCTGATTTATTTTGCAAAAAAACTCTACACTGGAACTCCATCTAGATTCAGTGGCAGTGGATCTAACAGTGATTTCACTCTGACCATCAGTGGAGTCCAGACTGAAGATGCTGGACATTATTACTGTCAGAGTTTTCATTGCAGAACAGATTCTGATGGTGATTGTGTGGGTGATTATGTGTTCACACAGTGATAAAGAGTCGTACAAAAACCTCCGTCAGTCAGAGTCACAGAGACTGAACTGATCCTGCAGCTGCTCAAACACTATCACTCACTACTGACACACAGAGACAAACACAGCAACTACACATGAGCTCAGAACTGAGTTAGGAGTGTCCAGTGTTCACAATTCATCATCATCATCGTCACCATCAAACATCAATAAATGAAAACAAATGACTACTGTTTCTTGATTCATTTTAAAAGAATAATTAATAATTTATTCATCAAAAATCATAATATTCATCTTATCTTTGAGCTGGAAACACACTGAATAAATGAATTCACAAATTAGATTTAAATAAATGTGTTCATTAATGAGGGGATGATTTCCAATGAATGGCTTAAATCTCTGTCTGTTCCTCACAAAGAACTTCACGTGACTTCATGATGATGAAGAATATAGAGTACTAGTGATATTAGTTCTGTGATATTTTATGGTGCTTCTTTATCCTGTCAGCACTCAACATGCTGCACTAAAGCACCTCTGATCAATAAATGCTTTTGCTTGATGGAAAATAGCAGCAGGAACATTCTGATAAAACTCTTTGGAGTTTGGTTCGTTGCCGCTGTCGCCTCTTGCTTAGTTGGGGACACTTTATCTCCAGTGATATCATCCACTTGATTGCACAGATACTATTTAAACTGAACTGAGCTGGACGATGACATCACTGAATTCAATGATTAACTGACTTTAACTGAAAATTGAGTGTTTACTGTTTTGCATTATTACACACTATTTTTCCTATTTAAGGCTGTGTTCACATTTGGCATCTTTTTTGAAGCTGCCAGCGTCTGTTTTACATTACAGTCCTATGGAGTAAACTGTGTTTTCAAAAAAGTCCTGAGCGCTTTTTAAAACGCTGGTGTTTTTTTCTGCAGCTCAGAGTGATCAGAGAGATCCTTTCAAGTTGAAAAAAGTTCAACTTTTCTGAAAAAACGCCCTACGTCAAGCGAGTCGTTTCCATAACAACAAAAACAACAACAAAAAAGGAGTTGTTTGATATGAGCACAAAACTATATCTAGTCTAAAATTTGCTACAAACCGTGCATCATCCAACCGGAGCTCCTGGACTGAATTGTTGTAAGCACTACTGTTTCCTTCCCCGTATAATGTCGTGCACCCACAAACGTCATTGTTATCCAACATTATCCCCCCGTTAACTTCAAAAGCCAATGCCAGAGCCAACTTTTTACTCTTTCTTGACATTTCTGCAGCACACAGCGGTAGGTTACTGTTGCAGCTGTTGTTATAGCAACAAAAGACGCCCTCGGCTGCTATTTGTAACCAAAACGCTGCCAGCTTTTTATTTTACTAAAAAAGTGCTCTTGTCAACTTTTTCTCATCAAAAAAGATGCCAAATGTGAACACGCCCTAATACTGTAAAGCTGCTTTGACACAATCTGTATTGTTAAAAGCGTTATATATATATAAAGGTGACTTGACTTAGGTTTCTAAATGATCATGCATTTTTCAATGCATTTTTAATCATTAAAGCAGGTTTAATAATAGTTTTGATGACCTGTTGCCTCTGGAACGACTTTTAACCTCCTAATTGAGTTCAATGACATACTTAGTAATGCAACTCCGTTGTTTGAATCATCAGAAAACCCGTAGCTTCAGACACTTGAGTCAATGTTTTTGACTCATTACATGAGAAAAGATCCTAAACACTGTAATGTTTCACGTGCATCATCTGCTGTAACCCGTAAACAGATTTACATAGAGATGATTTGCATTGCACCACAAGCTTCAGGAGATTTTATAGCTCTGAGTTTGAACTCTGAGAATCTGAACCAACAGCAACCATGAGCTTCATCACCATCTTCATCTGGATCTTCACTAGCTGCTGTTTCAAAGGTGAAGAAATAAACACACTCTATTCTAACTGATCTTCTGTGCTAGAAATACTGTTCTACAACAAATACTGAATTCTGAATGTCTATTCACTTTTCTTGATGTAGAATCAGCAGCTGGAGTGACAGTCACTCAGACGCCTGCAGTGAAACCTGTTCAACCAGGAGACACAGTTACTATCTCCTGTAAAACCAGTCCTGAAGTTCGACAGGGTTGGAGTTATGAGCCTCTAGCCTGGTACTTACAGAAACCTGGAGAAGCTCCTAAACTCCTGATTTATAAAACAAATGTCCGCTGGTCAGGAACTCCATCTAGATTCAGTGGCAGTGGATCTAAGACTGATTTTAGTCTGTCCATCAGTGGAGTCCAGACTGAAGATTCTGGACATTATTACTGTCAGAGTTACCATTACATCAACAGTCAACGTGTGTTCACACAGTGATAAAGAGTCGTACAAAAACCTCCGTCAGTCAGAGTCACGGTGACTGAACCGATCCTGCAGCTGCTCAAACACTATCACATACACACGCAGAGACAGAGGATTTCAAACGTTTATTCTTCCAACACAGTCCACCAGAGCAGGGCCGCTGCTGGCCAAATGGGTGCCCTAAGCAGAATTGTATTGTTGTGTTGTAGAAAAAAAAAAAAAAAACAGATTTATATTTACAAATTACAATTGTAGCTCTAGACAGGTACCTACGGCTACGATTTACAGTTAATCTTAATCTTAGCACTCAGCATACCCAGTTAAAAAAATCACCGCTCGCCACTGATATATATATCAAAACCAGTAACAAAACCATGGTTCATTTGTGGTTACCATGGCTACAAGAACCATGATTTTTGGTTTTATTTGTAGTAAAACCATGGCTAACTTTCGTAAGGGAACATGGAAACTCAAGAGAGAATATTAGATGCATTGTTCGTGGTTAAATTATAACCGACATTAAAACGCGAAAAATGCCAAAAAATGAATGTACCTGAAAAAGTGATTCACGGACTTCATCTTTTTTCTTTTTCTTTTCTCGGCGCCGGATTGCTGATGTCTTTTCACGGGTATAGTTGTCCATAAATTATGATCATTTGCATTCAGCCGCAAACATGCGTTCACCATAAAATGCTTTTTTTTTATAATGATATATATGTTCATGTTTATATTTTTATTTATGTATGTTAATTTTAATATTAATATAGAACAAAAGGTTTATTATTAATGTTATTATTATTTATTTATTTATTATTATTTTTTGAACAACTGGGATG
Source organism: Onychostoma macrolepis (assembly GCF_012432095.1). Lineage (NCBI taxonomy): Eukaryota > Metazoa > Chordata > Actinopteri > Cypriniformes > Cyprinidae > Onychostoma > Onychostoma macrolepis. Next base: position 72,788 of record NC_081178.1, on the reverse strand, counting down.
GTGCCCTACACAAACTGCTACTCTGCGTATAGGGAGCAGCGGTACTGCACCGGAGTAAACACATCTGTAAACAAACAAAACAGGCCTGATTTTTGTCTTATGGCGCAGGTTATTTCAGTGTCTTCTGGTGATCAGCAATTCTGCCAGGACCACTATCGGCCGAGATGATTGACAATTAGTGTATAGTTTGGATTGGAGGTATGGGTATCTAGGTATAAATCTAACAAAACGTATCTTTGCATTGATGTAACTTGGAGTAATTTGGTGATTTTAATATGAAAAAGGTTGACTGTGGGAGGAGGGATAGGTCATAGAATAATTTTTATAATTTTCTCACCCTTATGTCACTCCAAACCCATAACTCTGAGCTTTCTGTTTAGCAGAAAGTTCAAGCTTCTCTTATTTTCCACACAAAGGGAGTTGATGACTCTGGATGTCAAACTCTAAACATGAAAAAAGGCTTCATTAAAGTAGTTCACATGATACATTCAAAGTCTTCTGAATCCATGTGTGATGAGTAGCCTATACAGAATTTAATTAGAGAAATCTTGACTTCCACTCTACATCTCGTACAGTAGCTCCATTAGTCTTAGTAAACATTTATTTATTTATTTTATATGAAAAGAAATCGTACGAATCACCTGTGAGTTCTGACGCAGTAAACTCAACTCTCTGCTGGGGATTCTGATTCATCAAAGTGACTCCAATCTTTGAGACTTCGAGATGTCTCGGCACATTAAACCAACTTAAACTTGTTGACATTCTCTTGAAGCGTTTGCATAGAGAGTGTGTTTTACATGAGCGACACACGCTTCAGTGCTCTGCATGTGTTTATAACTCTGACAAACATCAAACATGATCAACAACTGTTTCTCACTCTAACTGAACCTACAACCAACAAAAATGACTTTCATCACCATATTGATCTGGACGCTGACAGTATTATGTAGAGGTTTGTGTCAGTAAAGATTACATGTGTTGTTATTTTTTATGTTCTGAAGATATATGTTTGTAAAAGTGTTTGTGATTTCTAATCTTCCTCATTTGACAGAATCTATTGGGCAGGTGACAGTGACTCAGACTCCCTCAGTGCTGCTCGCTCAAACTGGACGATCAGTCACTGTAACCTGTACATTTAACAGAGATGCAAACTGCTGTCATAACGGAAACCATTTTCTTAGCTGGTACCTACAGAAACCTGGAGAAGCTCCTAAACTCCTGATTTATGCAGCAATCAATCGGGGATCAGGAACTCCATCTAGATTTGCTGGCAGCAGATCATCTGGGAGAGATTTTACTTTGACCATCAGTGGAGTCCAGACTGAAGATGCTGGACATTATTACTGTATGAGTGCACACTGGATCAATAATGGCCATGTGTTCACACAGTGATAAAGAGTCGTACAAAAACCTCCGTCAGTCAGAGTCACAGAGACTGAACTGATCCTGCAGCTGCACAAACACTATCACTCACTCAACAGTGTAGCTTTTCATGGAAATTAAATTAAATATAAAGCACTTGTTAGAGTAAATATGTTAATCTAACACCATATTTGTGACATTCATAATATTTCATCATATATCTGCAGGTGTTTTTTCATGGCCAATTGAGAGAAGTTTCTAAAATTGATCCTGATTCAAATAAAGACCCAAAACAAAAATGACAAAAAAGAACATAGTTACAATTATATTTTATTTATTGAGTAAATTTTAATAGCATTACCACTGAATGATAAAGCACACATATAGTCTTGTACGAAGCACAGAAAGCGGAGCAGCTGCAGATGAGAGCGACTGAAGCTGGATGTGGAGAATGAAGGAGTCGCTCATGTGCTGTTAGTCTCCATGTGAGACATGAGTGAGAAGAGCAGCAGATCTACTCTGAACACTGCTGTCTCGTCACGTGTCCAGTGAGCGCAGGCTGGCCGCTCCGTGTGGCCTCACAGCTCACTGAGACGCTCTCCATCCACTCCTGCTCAGAGAGAGTCAGGCTGCTGCTCCAGCTGTACAGACCGTCCTTCTCCAGGAGCCCAGCGCTGCTCTCCTGAGACCTGCTGCTCCCGTCCACCTTCCAGCTCAGGCTCCAGTCTGACGGGAAGCCCTTGCTGGCCACACACACCAGTGTCGCTGTCTTCTTTGAGGAGATCTCTGCACTGGAGGGCGGCAGGACGCTCACTTTAGGACGAGTGACGCCTGACAAACACACAACACTCAACTCAGTCAAGAAGAAAGCATTTCTCTCCTTTCAGATTCAGAAAAATATATGAACAATTAATACAGTGATAGTTTTATTAGTCATTTTAACAACATTAAACTGCAAGTCATCTGAATTCATTTTTATAAAGCCTGTGATCGGCAAAGCAATGAAAGTTTGGTGAAATATATTGATTTGAAGAGACATTTACATAATCAACTTCAATATTAGTCTATTTTATTAAAAGCGTCAAAGATCAGATATGAATAAACAATAAATGCAGGAATTATTTACAATTTTTGACGATAGCATGAGAAAATTGGGTAAAAATGTTTGAAAAAGTAAAAAAAAAAAAAAAAACCTGAAAATATACTTTCGTCTGACAAAAATACAATTAAGCAACTAGAATTTCCCATTTGAAAATATCTGCAGGCTCTGTATACTCAATAAATCAACACATTAATATAAAAAGTTAAGTTTAATTACTGTCTTAAATTTTGAAGTTAAATGGTGCCACATGACAACCTCATCTACTTTTGATTTCAGTGCACCTTTTTAACATGTATAATCTAATTACCAATGAGGAAAAAATTTGTGTTTTACTTTATATCATGTGACGTGACTCACAATCAAACTCAGTTGATTCAGTGATTGACAGAGACTCGTGTGATGATCCTCATGTCTGTAAAAAACCTGCAGAAACATCCATGGATTTGGCATTAAATTTATGAATTAATAGTCGTGTTTCTATCCAACTACAGTCAAAAATATTCTCAAAGTCTCACAGGAGAGAGTCAGGATCATATACTAAAGTTGGCCTTGAAGATTTATTCAGAAATGAATGATCTGATAGAATTTATAACAGCTTGGCTATTAGAATATGTAATGTTATGATTAATTTTTCTAATTTCAGTAACTGTATTTTGTGTCTGTTAATGAGCGACAGTCTTCAGGTAAATGATCTGGAGTGTGTTTGCATATTGATCAGATGCTTCAGTGCTCTGAGAGTGTTTATAGTGCTGTGAGTTTAACACTTCATCACTGACACACACAACAATCTTCATCAACATGACCTTCATCATCATCTTCATCTGGACTCTCACAGCGTTTGCTCAAGGTTTGTGGAGCAAAAGTTTGATATCAATTCATTTATTCAAGTATATTGTCAAAGTTTTGAGTTGATTTTCTTCTTGTTGTGTTTCAGAGTGTAGAGGACAGATCACCGTCACTCAGAGTCCCTCAACGACAGCAGCTCGACCAGAAGAAACAGTCAAAATCAACTGTAGAACCAGCACAGATGTGTATTACAATGGAGCTTATTATTTTTTAGCCTGGTACTTACAGAAACCTGGAGAAGCTCCTAAACGCCTGATTTATGCTGCACAGCTCCTCCAGTCAGGAACTCCATCTAGATTCAGTGGCAGTGGATCTAACAGTGATTTCACTCTGACCATCAGTGGAGTCCAGACTGAAGATGCTGGACATTATTACTGTCAGAGTTACCACAGCAGTGGTGGTTATGTGTTCACACAGTGATGAAGAGTCGTACAAAAACCTCCGTCAGTCAGAGTCACAGAGACTGAACTGATCCTGCAGCTGCTCAAACACTATCACTCACTACTGACACACAGAGACAAACACAGCAACTACACATGAGCTCAGAACTGATTTACATTGTTATGTCATTGTGCGTTGACATCATTGCGTAATTACGACGCAAAAATGTGTCACTACATCAAATCTCAGCAAAAAAAATATATTTTATATATGTTAATATTAAAATATAAATAACTGTATTTTTAAATACAACACTGAATTATTGAACACTTACATAGTTTTGAACTATTAATTTTTAATTTATTTAATTTTTTATTAGCTAGTGAACTTATAAAACTACACATTCTGAACAGTTTTAAGCAGTGTATTAGTAGTTAGTTAGTGTGCTACAATCTAAGAAAAGTCTGTAAAAATAGGGCACAATCTACTATGTTAACATTAAGGAATTTCTTTTTACCTGCATTTTTAATTACGCATTGTATTTTGTGTTTCCGGGTTACAGGGTTACAACGGATAATGGATAACACATAATGTCCTGAAAAATCACTAGTACTAGTTCCATTTTTCTAGATATTTTTCTTACAGTGTACTAAATGATCAACAATCGCAGGTACAAGCTGAGGTGTATCATAAATGAACAATTATTCAGTTATTAATATCAAATCGAACAATTAAAAATAGCAGCTAACTTCATTCATGTGATGTGTGTGTGCTGGGCATCTTTGCTTTCCTTATTTTGTGTAATTTAGATGGAAATTGTGTGCCTTTTTATCATTTGAGTCATTTATCAAAAGTTGCTAAAAAATTGCCAAATAAATGTAAAAATAGCTACATTTGTTACTAGGTGCTTTTGGAAGAAAAAGTTGCTAGGGTAGTGTGAAAAGTGGTTAGGAGTCAATTCAGCTCTATTAGACTGTGATCTGTCCTGTGACCGACGGGTTTGACTCAGCTATGCTCATGACTTTGAGACAAAATGATTTTGAGAACAATTTTCTCAGTTCCAGTGTTGTAGTTTTTGAGCTTTGTTTTGGCAGATTTTACTACAATCATAATGTATCCCTGATTAAATTATCTTATGAAACTACCTCTCAAACGTCATAACTGTCTCATCACTGCATGAGCAGAAGTGAAACTGTTCAGTTCAGAGCGTTGAACCGATCAAACAGTGAAACTGTGAGTTTGGTGTAAATCAGATTTGCATTGACAGCTTTAGTGATTCTGATGGTCTCAGAATAGAGCAGCTCCGTCTCCAGAGACCATGTTCAAACCCCAAGAGCTTCAGTTCACATTTACTGCTAAACGCAGCTGTTCTCAACTATTACAATCCATCAACAGCAGCTGAAACTTTAGTGAAGGAAGGACACACTGATCAATGATGCAGTCGAACACAAATGTAAGGCGTTCAGAAGCTTTATTGAATGAACAGCAATGGCAGCAGATTGAAAGACTGCTTGAGTATTGAGCTGTAAATCACGTGACTGCTGTGAATCCTGCTGCTCTTCACTGGAGAAACATCAGCACTCGGAGCTCTTGAGGAACGAGGTCTCTTGAGCAGCTCCGTCATGTGTTACTCTGCAGGCAAGCGCTGTCGTCTTCCCAGCGTGCTTTGCTGAGGCTCAGGACGCTGCTGCGGCTGTAGCGTCCGTCCCGCTCGCTCTCTGCGCTGGTCTGAACCCCCTCGGTGACCTCTGACCCGTCCAGCGTCCAGCTCACCTGCGCCCCCTGTGGAGAGTAAGAGCTGAGCAGGCAGAGCAGTGCGGCTGAGTCTCCAGAGATCTGCAGAGAAGAGGGAGGCAGCAGAGACACGGAGGGCTTCACTGCGGGACCAGCTGAAACACACAAACACACACAAAACTCACTTCTTCACATCTGCAGCTACAATCTTCACTGCAGCAGACGTGATAATGCAGACAAAATCACAATCACTTCATCTTTACTGTAACTCCACATCACTGCTGCCATTCATATACACAAATATCCTGAATTAAGATTGAAAATATGTCCAGTTAAATCGATATTCAGTACTACTAAATGTATCGTGTACTTTTAAATATAAATATTTTCTCTAAAGCAGACATTATATACAGCAAATCATACAGTAATTTGATATTTTTGTAATAAAGTAGTTTAATCTCAAGCTGATTTTAAAAACATAGTCCACATGCAGATTCATGATTCATATATTTAGAAAACTAATTTAAATATTGGATTTTGAAGATATTAAGAGACTCACAATCATAAATATTAATAAATATGTTCAAATTATGATTTTTTTTCTGTCTGATAATGACGCCTACAAAATTTGAATTATTTTGTCCGTATCATTAAACATTTTGTATCATGCATTTCAAAGACTCTTAATTTTTAAATGTACCAGTAATTGTGGAATAATTGTGTATTTTCAGAAGTAATTGAATGTCAGAAAATATTGCACTCTATATATTAAAAATCAATGAAACGTTACAAATAATAACATCTGAAATTAAATATTTTTTAAAACAATAGGAAATATGCCTTGAAATGAAAAAAAAAAAGAATGTCATGAATTCAATAATGAAATGCCTTTAACTGAAAATTGAGAAAATTGAGTGTTTAATCTTATCATTATACATTACTGACACTCTGTCCTCCAATTTGATACTGTTAAGTGCTTTGACACAATCTGTATTGTTAAAAGCGTTATATAAATAAAGATGACTTGACTTGACGTATCTTTGAATATAAATATATATTTGAAAAAAGCACACAAGTTTTAATAAACGATGAAACAGTTAAATTCATCTTGAATATATTGCAATTAATATTTTTTCACTTTAACATATATATTTTTTAATTTTTAAATCTTGTTGCTAAATGCTTGCTTAAATCATCTAAAAAATAAAACATTACATTTTAATGATAGAATTGAAGAGACTTACTGATCGTCAGTTTAGTTCCTCCACCGAAAGTGTACCACAGTGCTTCATTCTAGTGAAAGCGTCGTACAAAAACCTCCGTCACACTCAAATAAACACAAACTCCAGCAGAGAAAGAGAGAAACACACTCACACACACACACACATACACAGACACACACACACACACACACACACACACACTCACACACTGATATGAGACTCAACATCAGCTCTTATCATCACACATGGATTATTGGACTGAAGTGACTTTCACAAAAACATCTTTATCATCTCTAAATGTTTCTTGATGCATGAAAACTAGGAGTTAAATCTAAATAGATAATATAATCACACTCTGTATTGATCACATTTCACTTCTTAATTTGGGGTTTCTAAATGATAATTTTTAATTCTTTTTTATGACCTTTGACCTCTCATGGAGTTCACAGTGACAAACTTGTTTCTTTTAGTGATTCAGCTCTGCTATTTCATAGCAAATGATAATGAATATAATTTATTGTAAGATCAATGAATTGAAGAATTAACAATGATATAAAAATGAATGTGAAAATTAAAGATCAGATTTCCCAACAGGTGCTGTTCACCATCAAAAAACAACATATGCATATCACCATATTTATTTAAATTTATTTTATAAAGATTCATGAAAAGTGAACATGTTTTATATCACGTGTAATGTGACACAATCAAACTCAAACAATCAAAGTGATTGATAGAGACACGTGATGATCCTCACGTCTGTTAAAAACCTGCAGAAACATCCATGGATTTGACATAAAATGAATTAACAGTCATGTTTCTATCCAGCTACCAGAGGTGGAAAGTAACTAATTACAAATACTTTCGTTACAGTACTTGAGAACATTTTTACATTTTTTAAAATGTAAAATAATTAAATTGTGGTACTTTTACTTTTACTTGAGTAGAATAAAATCAAAGTATTCAACAAAAAATAAATAAATTGCCTAAGAAGGCGCCGATGGAGAAACAGAGCGAGCCGCGTTTGACGGGCACTTTAACAGCCAATAACAGAGAGGTCTGACTCGGGTGCAAAACCAATCAAAACCTTCAGTTCAGCTGCGGGGGCGGGGCGTCCGTTTGCTTTGACCGTCAATCAACGGCGTTGTCGTTTTAAATCAGCATCTAGTGTTTCCGTATTTTAGTGAATGTGAGCTATGCTCTGATTTTAAATCGTAATTTTGTCAGCTCCTGAAATGGGTCATACCTGATATTACCAGAGCACACAGCAGTATGAGTCATAATATTTTTCAGTACTTTTAGTTGTACTCAAGTAAATTATTCCTTAAGTAGCAATATTTTTACTTAAGTACAATTTCTCAGTACTCTTTCCAGCACTGCCAACTACAGTCAAAAATATTATCAAAGTCTTGACAGGAGAGAGTCATAATAATATACTAATGTTGGTTTTGTAGAATTATTAATTCAACTTTATGATTTGATACAATTCACAACAGTTTAGCTATTAGAAGATATAATGTTTTAAAAAATATTTTTTTATTCTCACTTCAGTAACTGTATTTTGTGTCTGTTAATGAGCGACTGTCTTCAGGTAAATGATCTGGAGTGTGTTTGCATATTGATCAGATGCTTCAGTGCTCTGAGAGTGTTTATAGTGCTGTGAGTTTAACACTTCATCACTGACACACACAACAATCTTCATCAACATGACCTTCATCATCATCTTCATCTGGACTCTCACAGCGTTTGCTCAAGGTTTGTGGAGCACAAGTTTGATATCAATTCATTTCTTCAAGTATATTGTCAAAGTTTTGAGTTGATTTTCTTCTTGTTGTGTTTCAGAGTGTAGAGGACAGATCACCGTCACTCAGAGTCCCTCAACGACAGCAGCTCGACCAGAAGAAACAGTCAAAATCAACTGTAAAACCAGTAGAGATGTGTACAGTTATTATGGGTCATACTATTTCAGCTGGTACTTACAGAAACCTGGAGAAGCTCCTAAACTCCTGATTTATGCAACAAGCAACCGCCAGTCAGGAACTCCATCTAGATTCAGTGGCAGTGGATCTGGGACTGATTTCACTCTGACCATCAGTGGAGTCCAGACTGAAGATGCTGGACATTATTACTGTCAGAGTTTTCATTGCAGAACAGATTCTGATGGTGATTGTGAGGGTGATGATGTGTTCACACAGTGATAAAGAGTCGTACAAAAACCTCCGTCAGTCAGAGTCACAGAGACTGAACTGATCCTGCAGCTGCTCAAACACTATCACTCACTACTGACACACAGAGACAAACACAGCAACTACACATGAGCTCAAAACTGAGTTAGGAGTCAAATTAGACTGTGATTTGTCTTGTGACAGACGAGTTTGACTCCGAATCAGAGAAAACAGTGTGTAAACTGATATCAAACAGACAATAATGGCACCATATGTTGTTTTGTTTTTTTAAGTTAATGCACATTACATTGTAAAGTCATTGTGTATCAGCAGTAGCAAAGATGTTGTGAACCTTTTTCAAGAAAGTGCTTAATCTCAAGCTGATAATGAATTTATTACTCCTCCTCTGCACCAATCAGAAGTCTGCAGTGATGATTATGATCCGCTGTGATGTTGAGTTTAATGCTGCATTCACGTGCTATCAGAATTATCGTAAATACAAGCTTCCTAGTCGGAAATTGGACATAAACGGCCTTAGAGAGGCCATATAGGGCCAATTTCCGACTAGGAAACTCGTATTTACGAGCACAACCTGATATTGCCAAGTGCAACGTGTTCCTGGGTCAACATATTTTGTTGACCCTGGAACAACATTTTAATCCAAAAATATAATTTTAAGCATATACCTACACCTAAACCTAACCTTACCCATGAGTAATCCCTAAAATCAGAGGAACTGATAGATGAATTACACTGATGTACAGGCACCAAACACTGATTGTAATCCTAAACTTCACAAAAATTATAAACTGGTTCTTGAAATCCGATTGGTTAATCACAATGTTGTTCCAGGGTCAACAAAGATGTTGACCCAGGAACATGTTGCACTTGGCAATATCAGGTTGTGCTATTTACGATAATTCTGATAGCACGTGAATGCAGCATTAATCGCAGTGTTCTGTGATGAGCAGCAGAGAGTTTTGATGAAGTAGCTGCTGTCAGGCTGTTGAATGCGTTTCTCTCTTGAGTCTTGATTATTGTTCGTTGTCTTTTTTTTCTTTTATCTGAATGTTTTGCTTTTCCGGTTTGAGTCTGTTGTGATTCAGAATCAAACACTCATGTAGTTGGTTTTGTGTGTCACAACACCTTTCAGAACTGACTGATTGAGTTCAATTTCTTTTTGGTTTATTTACCAGTGCATTGTTGTTGAATTCTTAAAAACAGTCATTAACAGCCACATGTTCTTGTTTCATCATGAATCTGCAGATGTTTTCATGCTCCAGTGAGTGGTTTATTTATAAAATGTGAGCTGAAGCTTTGATCCAATAAAAGACCTGAAATGAAAATGGGGGGTCTCCTCATCCACCACCAGTGTGCAGCATCCACCTGGATGATGCGACGGCAGCCATAGTGCACCAGAACGCCCACCACACACCAGTTTATTGGTGGCGAGAAGACAGAGTGATGAAGCCAATCAGCAGATACTGATTTTTCACTAGACACTTTCATAAACACTCCCTGCTACAAAGAACTCAATAAGATAATATATGTTTACTTGTGCATTGCACTACAAATCATCTTGCACTCTGTGCTGCTTCCCCTAAAATATCTCTTTTGCACAAACTCATGTACAGTATTTATGTAAAGCTCTTGTACAGTCTCTCTCAGATTAATTGTATGTATAGTCAGCATTTTATAGTATATGAGTTGGTTAACTGTTGTATGGGTTTATAATTGTTTTTCTTATACTTCAGTTGTTGTATGTTTATATTTATGTTTAATTAGTGTTGCACCGTGATCCTGTGAGACACGACATTTCGTTCTACTTTATGTCCACACATATAGCAAAATGACAATAAAGTTCGACTTAACTTGAGACAACGGATCACTGAAAAAGACTAACAAGAGACAAGTGAAACAGCACATTCAAGGCTGTTTTATGTAAATGTATTCATGAGATAAACTTTTTTGTAATATAGAAAGTCACAATACAAGGCAATAAAGTCACATTCATTTTATTTGATGATTTACTGCCATAATTTAGTTTGCTGCTGCTTAGAGTAAATCACAGAGTTATAAACATCAGATGAGCGGAAATAATGTGTTTAATTGTAATATTTGTGATTTCTGTTCTCCTGTAAGTGACTGTGACACATTTGAGAGGACGCTCTGATCATCTGCTTTGTCTTGTTCCTAGCAAAAATATTTAAAAATTCTTATATCAAGAAGGATTTTCTAGACAAAAGATAATATAGAAAGATAATCTTGATTTCTGTTTGAAATAAGATTATCTTTCTTACCCCATTGGCAGATTATTTTGCTTGTTCTAAACAAAAACTCACTTAATTTTGACTTATTCTTTCTGAAAACAAGACAATAATTTTTCACTTCTTCACAACGGAAACCATTTTCTTAGCTGGTACTTACAGAAACCTGGAGAAGCTCCTAAACTCTTGATTTATGGAGCAATCAATCGGCAAAATATAAAAATGTATAAAGAGTGAACATATTTTATATCATGTGTAACATAACTCACAATCAATCTCAGTTGATTCAGTGATTGATAGAGACACGTGTGATGATCCTCATGTCTGTTAAAAACCTTTCTATCCAACTACAGTCAAAAATATTCTCAAAGTCTCACAGGAGAGAGTCAGGATCATATACTTGTAAGGATCCACCCGCTAGTCCAAACAACGAAATCCAGCGGCCTGGTCGAAGGTTTAATGCGTATTCGGTCTTTTACTTGCGCTTCTGAATTTATTAGGATTTAGTTTCAATTTTAGTCTAACTCCGTGCTTGATCTGACTCCAATTTCAAGTGATCATTAAACTTAGACAATATTTATAATTAAACTGATCACAGATATCGATTGTATATTAAAATCACTTTCAATTATTCGTTCATTAGGGACTAGGTATCGCATAGGAATTACACTTCGGCCGATTTTTTAGTGAATCCACGACACAAACTCGTCAGTTCTGAACTTACTCAGAGGGTGCAGAGCGGTTATAATACCTTTAAGTGAGCTGCGCCTGCATACTCATAACAAAAAGTGTATTTTTCCCTACAACCACGAGAGCTACACCGTGTTAAGCCAGCGACAGTCAGAAATCCAAAGTCTCCTTCATGGTGCTCCCCATGGTTCATCCATTAGTGCTTTGGTGTGATCTGTCCTGAACGCAGATTTGCGGAAATACCCCTACACATTAACCTACTTGAAAAAATGGCTTCAGAAGAGATCAGAATAAATCAAATATAACAATTTATTATTACTCAGGTAAACGTATCTTGCCAATTACATAATAAAACAATAAGAAGCCAATTAAAAAATAAGAAAATACATAACAGTTGTTCAAAGATGAATCTAAGAATAAAATGTTTACCTGGCTTCGAGAAGAAGATACATAGTATGGAACATATTAAATACCCTCCACACTACGGGCTGATCTGGCTACAAATCGCGCTGACTGATTTGCAACTTTCCCTTAAATACTACCAGAACAAAAGGCCCATTAACATTTATTCTCTGCCCCAAAACAGATTAGATCTGTGTGGGGGGGGGATGAGAAACCTCAGTAGGAGATGTTCTCGTGCCCCAAATGGTCACACCTGTAGAGCAATGTTTATCAGGTTTTGAAAGGAGACCGCCCACAACAGAGGTACAGAATTCACTTAAGTTTCCAATATTTCCCATAATATAAGTGACTTCTGTGAAATTGAGACCAGTTTACCCATCGCACAGAGACCTTTAAAATGATACCCAACATGAAAGGGTTAAGATCATTAATTCTTAAGATATAGTAAATATTTATGTAAGAGCAGCAACTTGAGTTCTTTCAGTGACCAGTACCATGAGTCCAGGGGGGAAGGATGGGTGAGTGGACCAATGATCAAATGGTCTTTTTTCTTCAATTTTGTCAAAGTTTTGAGTTGATTTTCTTCTTGTTGTGTGTTTCAGAGTGTAGAGGACAGATCACCGTCACTCAGAGTCCCTCAACGACAGCAGCTCGACCAGAAGAAACAGTCAAAATCAGCTGTAAAACCAGTAGAGATGTGTATGGTGGTGATCGTTTATCCTGGTACTTACAGAAACCTGGAGAAGCTCCTAAACTCCTGATTTATTACGCAAACACCCTCCAGTCAGGAACTCCATCTAGATTCAGTGGCAGTGGATCTAACAGTGATTTCACTCTGACCATCAGTGGAGTCCAGACTGAAGATGCTGGACATTATTACTGTCAGAGTTTCCACAGCAGCAGTGCTAATGTGTTCACACAGTGATAAAGAGTTGTACAAAAACCTCCGTCAGTCAGAGTCACAGAGACTGAACTGATCCTGCAGCTGCTCAAACACTATCACTCACTACTGACACACAGAGACAAACACAGCAACTACACATGAGCTCAGAACTGAGTTAGGAGTGTCCAGTGTTCACAATTCATCATCATCGTCACTATCAATGAAAACAAATGACCACTGTTTCTTGATTCATTACCTACAGATCATTTTAAAAGAATAATTAGTCAAAAAAATGTTATTCATCAAAAATCATGATGTTCATGATATCTTTGTGCTTGGAAACACACTGAATAAATGAATTCACGAATTAGATTTAAATAAGTGTGTTCATTAATGAGGGGATGATTTCCAATCTGTTCCAATCTGTTTCTCACAAAGAACTTCACGTGACTTCATGATGATGAAGAATATAGAGTACTAGTGAGATTAGTTCTGTGATATTTTATGGTGCTTCTTTATCCTGTCAGCACTCAATATGCTGCACTAAAGCACCTCTGCTCAATAAATGCTTTTGCTTGATGGAAAATAGCAGCAGGAACATTCTGATAAAACTCACTTTGTGAGCTGCACTCAATTTCAACACATTGCGATTTTTCTTGCTCAGCAGCCAGTTGGTAAAGGATAATGAATCAAAACATGCAATTATGAATTAAATATTTGATTCAGATACCTCCTACAGCATGAAATTCATCAAGTCAGAATGCATTGATTTGTGCAATATATAGAACAATTCAAAAATTATATTTGCAAAAAAGTAATTATAATAGTTTTTTCCATGTTCACATCAGCAATATACAATGTATCTATATTGCATCACAATCATTATTTGCTTTACTTATTGCTATTATCCAGTGTAGTGAATGACAGTAAAACAATTTAATAAATCAGCTGAACAAAAACCTCTGAGTGATTAGTGCACTTAAAGTACCGTATTGACCCAAATATAAGACGACCCTGATTATAAGACCCCCCCTTTTTCCAGATGTACCTTTTGGAAAAAGGCTTTTTGAAAACCAAATCTTGTTTTTTTGTTTTTTTTTCTCTCTCTCTCTGTAAAACACATTTTTTCTTAAATTATTTTCATATTGCATATTTTTCCTATTTTAATTTTTGTTTTGAAAGTATGGTAAATACTGGTAAAATGTACCAACAATGACACTGAAAAATATACACTTTTTGATATACCACTGAAATAACAGGTAGCCCATCTGAATTATATAACATTTAGGCTATCCATCTCATAGTAGCCTACCAAAATGTTATTATCAGTAGAAGTGAAATCTTATTGAAGTCTTCAAATCTGGGTACTCTTATGTTTTAAAATCACTTACGGAGGAAGTTTGTTCCCATCAGGTTAACATGACAGTCACGACTCGTGCCACTGTAAGCTTTTCTTTTTCTTTTGTTTTTACTCGCGATCTTTACAACACACATTACATTACTTCATGGCACACTCGTTTTATGCGTTTTTGGCACCACCTATTGTTGTGGGTGTATTATTGACCTGTCAAAGTCTAGACCAGGGGTCTCAAACTCGTGGCCCGGGGGCCAATTGAGGCCCGCGGGATGATATTTTGTGGCCCCCCTACTTGACATCAAAGTTTAGTGTTAGTGCGGCCCGCACGTTGTTCTCAAACACACCTTTTTGCTGAGTCTTGCCGCGCTTTTATTTTATTTTTTTTTATCACTTTTGTGCTACCATAGATAGTCTCGTGACAGCTTCGGGCGGTGTTTGTTGTCAACGGTTGTCAAGCTAGCCTACCGCGAAGTACCTGGGGAAGTATCAACGTTAGTCACTTGGTTGAAACGTGTTCCGGAGTGACACCAAGTGGACGGAAAATATATGGCATCACCCAGTCCAGTCATGTCTCTCCCAAAACGTGCCGTGAAGAGAAAGGTTGGCGACGAGCACAGGCAATTTCAGGAAAAGTTGGAGAGCACAGGGGCACCCCTACGTGTCTCATATGCACAGAGAAAGTTGCGGTGTATAAGGGATACAACGTCAGACGTCATTACTCAACTAGACATGCTGAGGAGTATACAAAATACCAAGGAGATGTGAGAAAGAACCGGGTCGCCAATCTTAAAAAATGTCTATTGAGGCAACAAGATTTATTCAAGAAAGCAAGCAAAGAGAATGAAGCAGCAGTCGAAGCTAGCTACGTGGTGAGTGAGATGATTGCTAGGGCCGGAAAGCCATTCAAAGAAGGCGAGTTCATCAAAAAGTGCATGTTACTAGCTGCAAGTAAAGTCTGTCCGGAAAAGAAGGGTCAGTTTAGCAACATCAGCCTTTCAGCTAACACAGTGGCAGAGAAAATTTCTGACCTGTCAGAAAACATATATGATCAACTGCGTGAGAAAGCCAAACGTTTTTGTGCATACTCAGTCGCTCTTGATGAGAGCACAGACAACACTGACACTGCGCAGCTCGCAGTATATGTCCGTGGTGTTGACGACAATTTTGAAGTGATCGAGGAGTTGCTCGCAGTGATTCCAATGCATGGTCAGACCACCGCTCAGGAGATATTCCACCAGCTGTGTGGTGCTATTGAGAATGCCGGTTTGTCATGGAAGAGGTTTGCTGGAATAACCTTTTCAAATTTTTGCTGACCCCTTCTCCTTCGATGTGCAAGATGCTCCTCCTGTACTTCAAATGGAGCTCATTGATCTGCAGTGCAATTCTGAACTCAAAGCCAAGTTCAGGGAGGTGAGTGGAAACGCAGACAAGCTTGGACAATTTTTGAGAGAATTGCCACCCACCTTCCCTGAGCTGTCCAGGATGTTCAAGCGGACCATGTGCCTTTTTGGGAGCACATATCTATGTGAAAAGCTCTTCTCCACCATGAACTTCAATAAGTCAAAGTACAGGTCCAGACTTACTGATGAGAATCTTCAAGCCATACTGAGGTTTTCAACTGTTTCCTCCCTCAAGCCAAATGTGTCTCAGCTGTGTGAGAGGAAGCGCTGCCAGGTCTCTGGCAGCAAGGAGTAGGCAAGAGAAGCCTATGTTCTGAAGAACCGTTCATGTTCAGAAGGACAGTTCATGAAGAACCTTTCATTTTCAGAAAGGAAAGTTTAAATTCAGAGGAACCGTTCATGTTCAGAAGAAACATTCATGTTGAAGAACTGTTAATAATAAAGATTGAGAAGATTGGATAAGTTGTGCTCCTTTTTTTGGAATACTTGAAACCCTTTTTTTGTGAAATACTTAATGCGGCCCAGCCTGACCCAGACTCTACCTCCAGCGGCCCCCAGGTAAGTTGAGTTTGAGACCCCTGGTCTAGACCCTGAATATAAGACGACCGTGTTTTTTCAGATGCATTTCCAAGAAAAAAAACATCGTCTTATATTCGGGTCAATACGGTACATCAATCATCACACAACACATTTACTGAACGTTCAGTCTTCAACTGTCAACAGTCTGACAGCATATAAAAGCTCATAATGACTGTTAAACAAACTCAACATCATAAAAAACCTGTAATCCAGTGATTCTTAGATTCTCAATGAGCTTTTGTATGTTTGTGTTTTTCTCTGTATAATGTGCTGATGATGAGAGGCGCTGCAGCTGCTCAAACACTATCAGTCACACTTAATCCTTCAGATTTTCATGGATATTAAATTAAATATAAAGCTTTAATTTCAGTTTTCATGCTAAAAACGTTAATCTATAACACTTTTTATATTATTAAATTAATCTAACACTATCTCTGTTAGGGTTCATAATTTGGCCGTAGTGGCAGTGCACAGACCTCTGGAGGGGCAGGGGTGAATTCGTGGTTGGGGGGCACCTAGATCAGACCAAAAAGGCATTTTAGTTCCCCCCCCCCCCCACCTTGTGCACGCCACACCTGTTTGGCCACTTGTTCTTGTTTCATCATGACTCTTCAGGTGTTTTCATGGTTCACTGTGTGAAATTTATTTAGAAAATGTGAACTGAAGCTCTGATCCAATGAAAGTCCTGAAATGAAAATGGAAAACAGAGACTTAAACTTACTATTTTATTGATTGAATTTTAATAAAACCATGACTAAATGATAAAGCACACATGCAGTCTTGTATGAAATGCATAAAGCAGAGCAGATGACAGATCACTGAAAAAGACAAACAAGTGTCCAAAAGAAAAAAAAAACACATTCAAGCCTGTTTCTGCCTTAGAGTAAAAATATATATTTAAAAATTCACAATAAAGGGTAAAAAGTCACAATCAAAGGTAAGAAAGTCACAATTATTTTTTAATAATTGTTTATTTCATGATTTACTTACGGCCAACATCCAGTTTGGTGGTGGTGAGATTGAATCACAGAGATACAAAGTAATATCTGCTGAGTGTTAAGGTAAAATTTTATTTTTAAATCAAGTTTTTAATTGTAATATTTCTCGTTTCTGCTCTCCTGTAAGTGACTGTGACACATTTGAGAGGAAACGGCTTTGAATGTGTGTCCCACCCTGTGATTGAGCACAATATCAGAGCGTCTGTCAGTCAACATCACTGTCCTTCAGTTCTCACTCATTCCCAGCAAAGATGAGGACACTCGCTCTGATCATCTGCTCTCTGCTGCTCCTCAACGGTCAGACTTGCTTTTACTGCAGTCAGTACTTTACATCTGCTTGTTTGGACAAAGATTATTGATTTCTCCTGGCATTTTCTTCTTGTTGTGTTTCAGAGTGTAGAGGACAGATCACCGTCACTCAGAGTCCCTCAACGACAGCAGCTCGACCAGAAGAAACAGTCAAAATCAGCTGTAGAACCAGCACAGATGTGCACAGGGATGGTGCAGGGGATAATCATTTAGCCTGGTACTTACAGAAACCTGGAGAAGCTCCCAAACTCCTGATTTATTGGGCAAACACCCTCCAGTCAGGAACTCCATCTAGATTCTGATTTCACTCTGACCATCAGTGGAGTCCAGACTGAAGATGCTGGACATTATTACTGTCTGAGTTTATACTGGCCTCACAAAAGATCACAAAATGATCTTATAATAAACATTAGTTTTGTTAAGCTTCATCATTATTTATTTCTGATTATGAGTTTTCTAAAATCATTTTAATCTCCTGTTATTTTCATGTAGAAATTCAGTCACTTTTAATCTTCCCTAATATTCTTCACCATATTGTATATATAAATGCATTTATAATTTATACTCATTCTTCTACCCTGCATGATCAGTATGAAAAAGTTCTGTTTGAGCTGTTTAATAAGTGTATGATTTATTGTCTTGTTTTTGCTCTTCTCCTCATATTCTGACTCTCTGTAGGGAGAAGAGTGATGCTGGAACTGGACGGATTGAATCTGCACAGCTTTGAGGCTTTGATTTGATTCATTGTGCTCTTATAGATCCGTCACCTGATGGAGATTGGAGCTCATCTTACAAACACTCATGCAGCTGTTTTCAGTCACACAACTGCAGCTCCTATAGGGGTAGAGTGGGGAAAACGCCCCCCTTAAGGATTGTCCTTTTTTTTTCAGTGAAACAAAAGTTAAATGTGTTCAGAAAAGTTATCATAGTTTTAGTGACAATGACATAAATTATAAACCAAGTTTGAAAAATGTCCAGATGTTATTAGATTTTTAACAAAAAATTAATTTGTGCCAAGGGGGCGTTTTACCCCACATATGGGGGGTCAGACGCAATACGTCTCTCCAAAGATGTATATCTGATACGCTGGACATCGGCAGATGAACGTTTCGTCCTGGGGCTGTCTCCGCATCTCCCTGTACAGACAGATACTAACACACATACGCACATATGCATAAATGTAACTTTGATGAATAATTATTCAAGAAATATTATAATTAATATTATTATGAAGGCCATTGTAGATCTGCGATCCACTCCTTCAAGGGCGACTGAAGCTGGATGTGGAGAATGAAGGAGTCGTTCATGTGATGTTAGTCTCCATGTGAGACATGAGTGAGAAGAGCAGCAGATCTACAGCAGATTGAATTTTTATAAAGCCTGTGATCAGCAAAGCAATGAAAGTTTGGTGAACTATATTGATTCGAAGTGGCATTTTCATTATCAACTTCAATGTAAGTCACTTTTATTAAAAGCATCAAAGATCAGATGTGAATAAACATAATTGCAGGAGTTTATTACAGTTTTTGATGACAGCATGAGAAAATTAAGGACCGACGGTTTGTTTTAAAAATTAGAAAATATAACTTTTGTCTGGCATGTCCACTATAAATTATTAACCTGTCAAATATTAACAAAAATACAATTAAGCAACCATTATTTTCCAGTTTGAAAAAATCTGAAGGCTTTACTTAAAATCAACACACTAATCTGAAAATGTATGTTTAATTAATGTCTTAAATGTTCAAGTAAAATCAAAGAGATGCCAAATGACAAACTAATGTACATTTGATTTCAGTGCACCTTTTTAACCATTTATAATTAAATTATTAATGAGGAAAAAGAGTATACTTTATTTTATTAAGTATACTTAAGTAAAGTTCAAGTATATTTTAAGTATACTTTATGCAGTAAGTATACAAATATCAGTGTACTAGTAGCATACTTGTAAGTGTACTATTTCAATACTCCTTGGGACTAAATTGGCCCACTTTCTAGTATATAAAAGTATACTTTTAAGTATACTTTAAGTATAAAGGTAGTAAACTTTGAGTACACATCTAGTTTACATCAATGTTTTTAGATTGTACTACAACTATACTAAAAGTGAACTTATAGGTATACTGATAGTTTACTAATTAAATACTTGTAGTAGCATGGAGTCGATCAACACCCCAGAGCTTGACAGTCATTATTACCTCTTCATTGGTTGACATTTTATTCCATAACGTTACACAGTTTTGATGCTGTTTTATGTCAGATGATCGTGTTAGATTACATGTGGAAGCATCTGTTGTTTCGGTTTCTTCTTCACTTGTGTTTTTTTGGGAAATTCTGTACAGAAGATGTGTACTAGCGCCCTCTACCATTTAACAATGAAAACACGGATTCTAGGAGCACAAGTATAGCTCAAATATATTTAGACCTTTTTCTAAGTATAAGTCAAGTATACTTAAATGTCATTAAGTATATTTCTGAGAAGTACATGAAAAGTTAACTAAAAGTATTCTTTCCTATTTTTAGTTTAAAAGTATAGTATACTAATAGCACACTTGGATAAACTTGTTTTTCGTAAGGGATATTAAATGATGATTTACTTACTGCCGACATCCAGTTTGGTGCCGCTGCCGAAAGTGACCCACAGAGACACAAACTAATAGAGCAGCTGAACAAAAACCTGAACGCTTCACTAACTGCACAAACACACATCAACTGAGTCTCCAACAAACACATCCACTCACAGCACAAACTACCTTCATTTACTTCATCTGCTTTATGCAGTCTGTGTTATTACTAAAGCACAAACATGAATTTATGGGGGAAAAAAGTATATCTTTATATCATGTGTGATGCAACTTGTAATCAAACTCAGTTGATTCAGTGATTGACAGAGACACGTGTGATGATCCTCATGTCTGTTAAAAACCTGCAGAAACATCCATGGATTTTGTGTAAAATTAACAGTGACATTTCAATCCATCTATAGCAAAAAAAAAATAATTAAAGTATCACAGGAAATAATCAGGTTAATATACTAAAGACGATTTTGTAGATGTATTCACAATCAAATGAATGTGCAAAATGAACACAAGCAGCATGACATGATATGAGACTCAACATCAGCTCTGTTTATCAGCGATGGATAATTGGGTTGACTTTCACAAAAACAGCCTCATCATCTCTAAATATTTAAGATATTTTAATTTTGGTTATCTAAATGATCATTTATTTCTCGAAGCATTAAACCAGCTTTTAAAATATGTTTTGATGATCTGTGACCTCTGGAAAGACATTTTCCCTCTCGTGGAGTTCACAGTGACATACTTGTTTCTTGATGCAACTGTCATTTGAATCATCAGAAAACCTGGAGCTTCAGACACATGAATCAAAGTTTTTGACTTGTAACATGAGAAAAGATCTCAAACACTGTTTTTGATGATGTTTCACGTGCATCATCTGCTGTAACCCGTACACAGATTTACATAGAGATGATTTGCATTGCAGCACAAGCTTCAGGAGATTTTATAGCTCTGAGTTTGAACTCTGAGAATCTGAACCAACAGCAACCATGAGCTTCATCACCATCTTCATCTGGATCTTCACTAGCTGCTGTTTCACAGGTGAAGAAATAAACACACTCTATTCTAACTGATCATCTGAGCTAGAAATACTGTCCTTCAACAAATACTGAATTCTGAATGTTTATTCACTTTTCTTGATGTAGAATCAGCAGCTGGAGTGACAGTCACTCAGACGCCTGCAGTGAAACCTGTTCAACCAGGAGACACAGTTACTATCTCCTGTAAAACCAGTCCTGAAGTTTACCAGGGTTGGGGTGTTCAGCCTCTTTCCTGGTACTTACAGAAACCTGGAGAAGCTCCTAAACTCCTGATTTATGCTGCAGACACCCTTGAGTCAGGAACTCCATCTAGATTCAGTGGCAGTGGATCTAACAGTGATTTCACTCTGACCATCAGTGGAGTCCAGACTGAAGATGCTGGACATTATTACTGTCAGGGTGTACATGAAATCAACAGTGACTATGTGTTCACACAGTGATAAAGAGTCGTACAAAAACCTCCGTCAGTCAGAGTCACAGAGACTGAACTGATCCTGCAGCTGCTCAAACACTATCACTCACTACTGACACACAGAGACAAACACAGCAGCTACACATGAGCTCAAAATACCCTGCGTCCCAATGTTCATATATCCATCCTTGATAGTGTGTGAGATTAGAATAAGTGTGTCCCAAAGCATAGCATGTTGAAAAGAGTATGCCAAAACTCCCCGGATGGTCTACTATTTCAGGTCGATTTTTGAAGTGTGGATCCGTGCACACTCTAATGGCTAATATTGCCCACAATCCATTGCGCTGTGGTGAAGGATTCAGTTCAGAACTACAATCATGAATAAAAAGGGTTAAAAAAACAAAAAAAAACAAGAAACATTGCGGATTTGGGCGACCGACAGTAATGTAGAGAAGTTTAGATAAAGGGGTTTGAGTTACTAATAATCAACATTTAACCTGGTAAAAATATTTATTTAATGTTATCTGTGTTATATTTCATCTGCACAACACTGTGAACTTTTATAAACATCCGTTTGGCCATTAACTTTTAAATGCATCATTATGCAAAAATATGAGCTTGTTTCTCAACATAAAGACCCAAGGCAGGCAGATCAACATGCTCATTTTTTTCTCTCTAATACGGTAGGAAGTTGAATTAACAAAATGTGGAGGATGTTAACTGTGACAAGATGATTGACAGGCAGGTTTACAGTGACAGGGTGCGTGTAACAGATGCGACAGAACGGTCCGTTGAAGACGCAATTGTATGACGTTAGTATGTCCCAAAGATTGCCTACTCTTCTACTACACACTCAAAAGTGTATACTTCCTCACCAAAAGAGTACATACTTTAAGGACATAGTATAAGTAGACACATTGGGACGCAGCACGAGTTATGAGTGAAATCAGCTCAGTTATTTGTCCTGTGACAGATGGGTTCGATTCAATTATGATCTAATTTTGAAAACGAATTGATATCAAATCAAACAAAAAACACACAACAATTTTCTCAGTTCTAGTGATGTAGTTTTGTTTTGTTTTTGTAGATTCTACTACAATCATGATAAATTTGTCTTATGAAACTACCACTCAAACTTCATAACTGTCTCATCACTGCATGAGCAGAAGTGAAACTGTTCAGTTCAGAGCGTTGAACCGATCAAACAGTGAAACTGTGAGTTTGGTGTAAATCAGATTTGCATTGACAGCTTTAGTGATTCTGATGGTCTCAGAATAGAGCAGCTCCGTCTCCAGAGACCATGTTCAAACCCCAAGAGCTTCAGTTCACATTTACTGCTAAACGCAGCTGTTCTCAACTATTACAATCCATCAACAGCAGCTGAAACTTTAGTGAAGGAAGGACACACTGATCAATGATGCAGTCGAACACAAATGTAAGGCGTTCAGAAGCTTTATTGAATGAACAGCAATGGCAGCAGATTGAAAGACTGCTTGAGTATTGAGCTGTAAATCACGTGACTGCTGTGAATCCTGCTGCTCTTCACTGGAGAAACATCAGCACTCGGAGCTCTTGAGGAACGAGGTCTCTTGAGCAGCTCCGTCATGTGTTACTCTGCAGACGAAGCGCTGTGCGTCTTCCCAGCGTGCTTTGCTGAGGCTCAGGACGCTGCTGCGGCTGTAGCGTCCGTCCCGCTCGCTCTCTGCGCTGGTCTGAACCCCCTCGGTGACCTCTGACCCGTCCAGCGTCCAGCTCACCTGCGCCCCCTGTGGAGAGTAAGAGCTGAGCAGGCAGAGCAGTGCGGCTGAGTCTCCAGAGATCTGCAGAGAAGAGGGAGGCAGCAGAGACACGGAGGGCTTCACTGCGGGACCAGCTGAAACACACAAACACACACAAAACTCACTTCTTCACATCTGCAGCTACAATCTTCACTGCAGCAGACGTGATAATGCAGACAAAATCACAATCACTTCATCTTTACTGTAACTCCACATCACTGCTGTCATTCATATAACATATAAACACTATCATGAGTTAAGTTTGAAAATAGTCTCCATTAGCTAAATTAAGAATTAAGAATTATTAAGAAATGTACTCTGTGAAAAATTTTATAATTGTAATTGTACAAGACTATAGAATTGCTACAATAAAAACCTGTAAAACTAAGCTCTTTCACTATACGATGAAAAACTGTAATACAGTAAATCTAACAGGATATTTAATGTTATTGTACAGTAAAATACTGTTGAATTTACGGTTTTTGGAAGTGAAAAAATAAAAAATGTGGCAATCACAGCTTCTATTTTTGCTGTAAATTTTATGGATTTATTTTTTACAGTCAAGAATAAGATATACTGTACATAAAAATATATATCACTTCTCTGAAGCAAACATGATACACTGCAAAATTTATGTTACTTTCTGAATGAAGCAAAATGTTTAAAGTGATTTTTAAAAAATCTCTGTCCAAGTGCAAACTGATCATTTTATTGTGATATTGTTTTAAGCATTTAAGAACAAATTTAACTGATTATTTCATACATTATTTGTATTTTGAAATACTCATCATTCAGGAGATTTTATCATAAACAGAATTATAAGTAAACTTATAGTTTAAATAATTTATTTTAACATGCTTATCAATGTTTTTTTCTTTACTCATGAAATTGAATGTATTTTGTCTATATTATTCCGCTTTTGTGTCATCCACAAATTAAAATATTTTAAGAAATAACTGAGAATTCATTTAAAAATTGCCTTTAATTAAAATAATCGAAATATTAGCACACATTAGATGTGAAATTACTAATGTAAAAACTTAAGTACAAATATGGAAAAATATGGAATATCACTAAATATGACTTACACATAATATAGCAGACAAAATTTAATTTTTTAAATACATAATTTGGTGCAATAAATCAATAAAATAGAATGAAACTTTACAATAAATAAGATGCAAGATGTAATTAAAGCTTTTTAATAATACATTTTTATAATAAATTAAGAATAGTGGTGCCAAATGTTTTTAAACTATCCTAAACCTCCTTTTAAAAAAAACATACACACATTATATATTTATTTTAGATAATTTAAGAAAGACTTACTTCTGATCACCAGTTTAGTTCCTCCACCAAAAGTCAACCACAGTGCTTCATTCTAGTGAAAGCGTCGTACAAAAACCTCCGTCACACTCAAATAAACACAAACTCCAGCAGACACACATGAAATAACAAGGATTTATTAATAATAAATCCTTGTTATTTCATGAAAACTAAAATTGTTTCATAATCAGTCCTAAAATACATTCCTCGCATTAACACTAATTCTATTTACCTGCTTTATAACAAAATCTTTAGCAAGATTTATATGGTGATTCCCTATTGGATGACCTTTGACCTGTTATACAGTATCCTGGATGATAGCAAATCTGCAACACATGTATTAAATGTTCTCAGCTTCAAAATCTGAATGAAACTGATCGTTAAAACGGTGTTTGGAGGAAGAACTTGACCCAAAATAATTAAATGACATGCAGTAAATCATAAGTGTTTGTTTCTGAAAACTGAAAAAAAAAAAAAAAAACTTAAAATAAAACTAATTTATTAGCAAAGATGCTAAAGGCCAAAACGGTT
The DNA here is from genome assembly GCF_012432095.1 of Onychostoma macrolepis. NCBI lineage: Eukaryota > Metazoa > Chordata > Actinopteri > Cypriniformes > Cyprinidae > Onychostoma > Onychostoma macrolepis. The sequence goes on along the minus strand of NC_081178.1, from coordinate 47,424 downwards.
TATCTGCTGTCTTCAGGTAAATGATCTGGAGTGTGTTTGCATATTGATCAGATGCTTCAGTGCTCTGAGAGTGTTTATAGTGCTGTGAGTTTAACACTTCATCACTGACACACACAACAATCTTCATCAACATGACCTTCATCATCATCTTCATCTGGACTCTCACAGCGTTTGCTCAAGGTTTGTGGAGCACAAGTTTGATATCAGTTCATTTCTTCAAGTATATTGTCAAAGTTTTGAGTTGATTTTCTTCTTGTTGTGTTTCAGAGTGTAGAGGACAGATCACCGTCACTCAGAGTCCCTCAACGACAGCAGCTCGACCAGAAGAAACAGTCAAAATCAGCTGTAAAACCAGCACAGATGTGTACAATTTGTTAGATGCTTTTGATTGTTTAGCCTGGTACTTACAGAAACCTGGAGAAGCTCCTAAACTCCTGATTTATTACGCAAACACCCTCGAGTCAGGAACTCCATCTAGATTCAGTGGCAGTGGATCTAAGAGTGATTTCACTCTGACCATCAGTGGAGTCCAGACTGAAGATGCTGGACATTATTACTGTCAGAGTTTACACTGCAGAACAGATTCTGATGGTGATTGTGTGGGTGATCGTGTGTTCACACAGTGATAAAGAGTCGTACAAAAACCTCCTTCAGTCAGAGTCACAGAGACTGAACTGATCCTGCAGCTGCTCAGAGGAGGATCTGAAACAACATCGTCAGACATGCATCTGAAATAAAATCATATAAATGAATATGTCGCTCTTAATAATCATAGAGATCAAAGCATTAGTCAAGAGAAACAACTAGACAGAGAGTCCATCAGAGTCTGTATCAGACCCACAAACACTCAGACACAGTTGTGTTGGTCTTTGATTATTATTTTTGTCTTTTTCTTCTCCCACACTTTGGAATTGTGTGTTTTATTATTTCCTCAGATTCATAATTTCTGTATGGAGAGTAATAATGTGTTAAAACTGGACTAATTGAATCTGCACAGCTTTGAGATTTTGTGCTCTTATAGATCAGAGACACGACTGAGATCTGACTGATTTTTGACAATTACGCATTACCTCACTCGTGCTTAGTACATGTAAGTGTGAACTCGTGAAATGACAATTTATTGTGTAAAATTCACGATTGTGTCTACAGAGCCTTCAGATACAAGCACTGCCACAGCTCCAACTTGACGTGACCTCTGACCTCTGCCAATATGAGTGATTCTGTACAGTTTTAACTGAACTTTAACTTTTGCTGAACTTCTCCACAAAACTATGAGAAGGTGCAAACCGTTATCTGATGATAACATGATCTGATCAATCTGTGAACTGATGAATATGAACAAACCTCGTCTCTCTGTTAGTCAAACTGACTCAATTCACAGAATAAAGAGTGAAACAGTGAAACTGAGTTAAACTCATATTTGCATCATCTGACTGTGTTCCTCTCAGAATAGAGCAGATCTTCATCATCCTCAGAGACTGACATTCCTGTAATACTAGTGTGGCCAGGTTGTAGAACAAGGCACTGTTTCTGTATTGTGTTTCAAAAATGTTCGTGGCTCCTTTAAGAGATTACCTTTCTCTACTCGCGAGATCTCCTGAATGAGTGTGCGTGACCAAAACAGCCATTTTGTCATAATTCGATGAAGCAGCCAAGTGTGACGTTAATCGTGTGGCATCGGGGAGATTTATTGTGAAATAATGCTGTCTTCCTGGGTAATATTACTGCAAAAACCTCTTTGGTATCTGTGGGAACCTGGGCCCGGTTGCATGAAAGTCCTTAAGTAATTTGTTTTAGGAGTATCCCTGAAGGGAAAAAATTCCCTGAGGTAAGGGATTTCTTTAAGAGCGTTGCAACAAACGTCTTAACTGTCACACTTACCTAAGTGTTTATTCTAAGCGTTTCACGGTAGTTCCTGGCAACATACGGCAATGAGCGCGCGGTTGCTATAGTTACTACATCTCACAATAAACATAGATATGTATATCTCTGACAATAAACAGAACATAATGAAATACAAACCTAACCAATTAAAACACGAACAAATAAACGAGCGCTGCCCGTTTCTGTGCTGTTTTGTGTACAGTCGTTACCGAGGAAACCGCTTTGTTTCTAAAGTGAAAGCGCCTCCTGCTGAACAATGACGGAAATGTTAATAAATGTGAAAATTAAGTTAAGTTAAGTCGTGACGTATTGTCAAGTATGGTGACCCATACTCGAAATGGTGCTCTGCATTTAACCCATCCAAGTGCACACACACAGCAGTGAGTAGTGAACAAATGCACGCACACACACACACACACACACACACACACACAGACAGAGTGAACACACACCCGGAGCAGTGGGCAGCCTTGCTCCAGCGCCCGGGGAGCAATTAGGGGTTCAGTGCCTTGCTCAAGGGCACCTTAGTCATGGTATCGAAGGTGGAGAGAGTGCTGTTCATTCACAATCCTTCAGGTTACAAGCCTGACTCCCTAACCATTAGGCCACGACTACCCCTCATGATTAACCCATGTTTTGATGCTGCAAACACGCAGTGTTGTGAATGTGAGCAGGTGGATCGACAAGAAGATAATGCATTATAAAAATCTAAACAGTTAAGGCATACATTACATTTATATTGTTATTTAATTAATGTAGGCTAATAATTGATTAATAATAATTGTTTAAATTAATATAATAATTGATACAACTCATCCGTTTTCTTAAAAAAATATAAAAAATTGTTTTGTGAAAACCTGTAAGTCATGCATTTTACAGTCATTTTACAGTTTAATATGTTACCACAGTCATTGCCCTACTATGCTTATATGATATTTTATTTGTGCAGGTCTTAAAAAATGTCTTAAGTCTTACATTTGAGTTTAAAAATCTTAAAAATACTGAGATTAAGATGATTTAAGGGAGCTGTTTTGATCCCTTAAATTTATCAAGGTGAAATAGTTACTAAGGACTTTGTAGCAATGCTTAAGGGAACACTTAGATAATTAAGGGGAATATTTAATGACAGCCTTAAGGTTCCTTTAAGTTGACCCTTAGGATTTTTCTTGCAACCCAAGTTTCACTAAGGGTTCCCTTAACCTTATAACTAAGGGATTTCTTAGCTTAAGGGCTTTCATGCAACCGGGCCCAGAGACCTGTTTGAGTGAATTTTTGATGTGTAATTCTTCGTAGATGAGATCGGAGTTTGTGGGATCCGCGTGAACCTTGTGATGGGTGATAGTGGAAATTTCCAGTGTAAGTTCAGTATTTCTTGTTCCATTCATGTTAACATCTGGAATTGTACAAATGCTATCGATCCTGTTAAATCTGTGTTTTAATACTGAACAACGTGTGTTTATGTGAAAATGTGGTATTGGGAGAGCAACGTAAGATGACTTTATTAATGTGTTTCTTTTATCTCTTCTTTGTACCATAGCACTACCGTATTCTTGACTGTGTCAGTACCTTATTTCTTACTGTGTTTGTATAAGGATTCAGTATTTTGAGGAAACAAAAAGGGTTCCTTAAGGTTCTTCGTACTTTGTCTATAAGGCCTGATCAAGTGTGTAAGATAATTTTTTGGTTGTCCTCACTCCAGAGAAACTAAATAGGGAGTGCGTATACTGGTTTTTAACCAGTGTTTATCTGATATTACTCATTGTCTAAATTTTTGTTTTCTTTACACAAAAATTTGAGAAACGTTGCGTTGTTTTTTTATTATTCTGTGAATCTACGGTGTAATTTCACTGTATAATTCTTATAGAGTAACTTGAAGAGAATAATCTGAATTTGGGTAATTGTCTTATTTTTCCTTTGACTATTATCTTACGTATTATTATCATTTGTGCTCAGTGGTGTTCCCACCGACCGCTGTAAACTCTTTTAATTAATAAAACAGCAGTCAGATAAAACCCCGTACAAACAAAATTAACCTGTTGCCGTGTGTGCTTCTTTTTCCTGTTCACCCGGTTACACTAGAAACACTTCAAATAACTACATTTAAACATCAAAACACTGATAATATGTGTGTCATGCTCGTTTATCTTCAAAACAATTATATTTATCTATCATTATATCTGAGGTTCATCATTTGGCTGCATGTACTTGTTTCGTTATGAATCTGCAGGTGTTTCACAGTCCACTGAGCAAAATTTATTTATAAAATGAAGGACCTGAAATGAAAATGACGCAAAAGATTGCACATAGATAAAGTTACTATTTTATTTATTGAATTTTAATTTTAATAAAACCATCACAGAATGAATAATAAAGCACACATATAGTCTTGTACGAAGCACAGAAAGCGGAGCAGCTGCAGATGAGAGCGACTGAAGCTGGATGTGGAGAATGAAGGAGTCGCTCATGTGCTGTTAGTCTCCATGTGAGACATGAGTGAGAAGAGCAGCAGATCTACTCTGAACACTGCTGTCTCGTCACGTGTCCAGTGAGCGCAGGCTGGCCGCTCCGTGTGGCCTCACAGCTCACTGAGACGCTCTCCATCCACTCCTGCTCAGAGAGAGTCAGGCTGCTGCTCCAGCTGTACAGACCGTCCTTCTCCAGGAGCCCAGCGCTGCTCTCCTGAGACCTGCTGCTCCCGTCCACCTTCCAGCTCAGGCTCCAGTCTGACGGGAAGCCCTTGCTGGCCACACACACCAGTGTCGCTGTCTTCTTTGAGGAGATCTCTGCACTGGAGGGCGGCAGGACGCTCACTTTAGGACGAGTGACGCCTGACAAACACACAACACTCAACTCAGTCAAGAAGAAAGCATTTCTCTCCTTTCAGATTCATGAAAAATATATGAACAATTAATACAGTGATAGTTTTATTAGTAATTTTAGCAACATTAAACTGCAAGTCATTTGAATTAATTTTTACAAAACTTGTGATCAGCAAAGCAATGAAAGTTTGGTGAAATATATTGATTTGAAGAGACATTTACATTATCAGCTTAATAGTAATATTAGTCCATTAATAATAGTCCATTTTATTTAAAGCATCAACGATCAGATGTGAATAAACTCATATGTGAGTTTATTGCAATTTTTGATGACAGCATGGGAAAATTAGGTACAAAAGTTTGTTTTAAAATATAGAAAATATAACTTTTGTCTGGCATGTCTACTATTAATTATTAACCTATCAAATAAATATTGACAAAAATACAATTAAGCAAGCATTATTTCCAGTTTAAAAATATCTGCAGGCTTTACTTAACACATTAATCTGAAAGTGTAAGTTTAATTACTGTCTTAAATTTTCAAGTAAAATCAAAGTGGTGCCAAAATGACTATAATTTAATTATCAATGAAGAAAAAAAGAGCTGAAGCTCTGAAAACTCATAAAATCTAATTAAGAAATAACAGAAATGATTATAGTTCACTGGATGAAAACGAAGATGCCATGACAATGAACACCATCTTTACAATATTAAAGTGCCCCTATTATACTCACAATCAAACTCAGTTGATTCAGTGACAGACAGAGACTCGTGTGATGATCCTCATGTCTGTAAAAACCTGCAGAAACATCCATGGATTTGATATAAAATTTAGGAATTAACAGTGACATTTGGATCCAAATACAGTAAATAATATTATCAAAGTCTAATATGAGAGAATCAGGTTAATATACTAAAGCTGATCTTGTAGATTTTTTTCAGAAGTGAATGATCTGATATAATTTATAACAGTTTAGCTAAGATATATTTAAAAATAAATAAATAAATAAAAACAATTCTAATTTCAGTAATTGTATTTGCAACGGTCTTCAGGTAAATGATCTGGAGTGTGTTTGCATATTGATCAGATGCTTCAGTGCTCTGAGAGTGTTTATAGTGCTGTGAGTTTAACACTTCATCACTGACACACACAACAATCTTCATCAACATGACCTTCATCATCATCTTCATCTGGACTCTCACAGCGTTTGCTCAAGGTTTGTGGAGCACAAGTTTGATATCAATTCATTTCTTCAAGTATATTGTCAAAGTTTTGAGTTGATTTTCTTCTTGTTGTGTTTCAGAGTGTAGAGGACAGATCACCGTCACTCAGAGTCCCTCAACGACAGCAGCTCGACCAGAAGAAACAGTCAAAATCAACTGTAAAACCAGCACAGATGTGGCTGAATATAGTGCACCACGTTACTATTTAAGCTGGTACTTACAGAAACCTGGAGAAGCTCCTAAACTCCTGATATATTGGACAATAGACCGTTACACTGGAACTCCATCTAGATTCAGTGGCAGTGGATCTAACAGTGATTTCACTCTGACCATCAGTGGAGTCCAGACTGAAGATGCTGGACATTATTACTGTCAGAGTTTCCACAGCAGTGGTGGTTATGTGTTCACACAGTGATAAAGAGTCGTACAAAAACCTCCGTCAGTCAGAGTCACAGAGACTGAACTGATCCTGCAGCTGCTCAAACACTATCACTCACTACTGACACACAGAGACAAACACAGCAACTACACATGAGCTCAGAACTGAGTTAGGAGTCAAATCAGCTCCATTAGACTGAGATCTGTCCTGTGACAGACGGGTTTGACTCAACTATGCTCTGATTTTGAGCAAAAAACACACAACAATTTTCTCGGTTCCAGTGTTGTAATTTTTTATTTTATTTTTTTGTAGATTTTACTACAATCATAATGTATCCCTGATTAAATTGTCTTATGAAACTACCACTCAAACTTCATAATTTTCGACTATAATAAGAACTATACTCTCATTCCGGCGTAATAATCAAGGAACTTTGCTGCCGTACCATGGCCGCAGCAGGTGCAGTGATATTACGCAGCCATGGTACGGCAGCAAAGTTCCTTGATTATTACGCCGGAATGAGAGTATAGTTCCTAGCCATATCAGCCTAGAAAATCGCAACTTTTCATTTTCTGCCGGTCTTAGTACACGATATAACTACAGAAGAGTCAAGTTTTAAATAGGACAAATATCAAAACTCTTTGGTCATTTTTGAATGCGATGCTACTGGTCTAATCGGATTCAATGATCTATGCTAAGCTATGCTAAAAGTGCTACCACCAGACCCGGAGATCGGCTGAATGGATTCCAAAACGGTAAAACTCAACTTATTAACTCTGGGGGAGTTGGAGAATGAGCTTATTTCCAAAAAAAGCGGAGTGTTCCTTTAAGTGTCAATTTTTCGAAATTGAGATTTATAAATAAGCTTTCCATTGATGTATGGTTTGTTAGGATCAGACAATATTTGGCCGAGATACAACTATTTGAAAATCTGGAAAATATTGAGAAAATTGCCTTTAAAGTTGTCCAAATGAAGTTCTTAGCAATGCATATTACTAATCAAAAATTAAGTTTTGATACATTCACGGTAAGAAATTTACAAAATATCTTCATGGAACATGATCTTTATTTAATATACTAATGATTTTTGGCATAAAATAAAAATCGATAATTTTGACCCATACAATGTATTTTTGGCTATTACTACAAATATACCCCAGCGACTTGAGACCGGTTTTGTAATCCAGGGTCACAAATATATTTAGACTTTTTCTAAGTATAAGTCAAGTATACTTAAATGTCATTAAGTATATTTCAGAGAAGTACATAAAAAGTTAACTAAAAGTATTCTTTCCTAATTTTAGTTTAAAAGAAGTATACTAATAGCACACTTGGACGAACTTCTTTTTCGTAAGGAATATTACATGATGATTTACTTACTGCCAACATCCAGTTTGGTGCCGCTGCCGAAAGTGACCCACAGAGACACAAACTAATAGAGCAGCTGAACAAAAACCTCCTGAACGCTTCACTAACTGCACAAACACACATCAACTGAGTCTCCAACAAACACATCCACTCACAGCACAAACTACCTTCATTTACTTCATCTGCGTTATGCAGTCTGTGTTATTATGAAAGCAGAAACATGAATTTACGGGGGAAAAAATTAAGTTTTACTTTATATCATGTGTGATGAGACTCACAATCAAACTCAGTTGATTCAGTGATTGACAGAGACACGTGTGATGATCCTCATGTCTGTTGAAAAACCTGCAGGAACATCCATGGATTTGGTGTAAAATTAACAGTGACATTTCAATCCATCTATAGCAAAAAAAACAAAAACAAACAAACAAAAAAATTTAGTATCACAGGAAATAATCAGGTTAATATACTAAAGATGATTTTGTAGATGTATTCACAATCAAATGAATTTGCAAAATGAACACAAGCAGCATGACATGATATGAGACTCAAAATCAGCTCTGTTTATCAGCGATGGATAATTGGGTTGACTTTCACAAAAACAGCCTCATCATCTCTAAATATTTAAGATATTTTAATTTTGGTTATCTAAATTATCATTTATTTCTCGAAGAATTAAACCAGCTTTTAAAAGATGTTTTGATGATCTGTGACCTCTGGAAATACATTTTCCCTCTCGTGGAGTTCACAGTGACATACTTGTTTCTTGATTCAACTGTCATTTGAATCATCAGAAAACCTGGAGCTTCAGACACATGAATCAAAGTTTTTGACTTGTAACATGAGAAAAGATCTCAAACACTGTTATGTTTCACGTGCATCATCTGCCGTAACCCGTACACAGATTTACATAGAGATGATTTGCATTGCAGCACAAGCTTCAGGAGATTTTATAGCTCTGAGTTTGAACTCTGAGAATCTGAACCAACAGCAACCATGAGCTTCATCACCATCTTCATCTGGATCTTCACTAGCTGCTGTTTCACAGGTGAAGAGATAAACACACTCTATTCTAACTGATCATCTGAGCTAGAAATACTGTCCTTCAACAAATACTGAATTCTGAATGTTTATTCACTTTTCTTGATGTAGAATCAGCAGCTGGAGTGACAGTCACTCAGACGCCTGCAGTGAAACCTGTTCAACCAGGAGACACAGTTACTATCTCCTGTAAAACCAGTCCTGAAGTTTACCAGAGTTACAGTCTCAGCTGGTACTTACAGAAACCTGGAGAAGCTCCTAAACTCCTGATTTATGCTGCAGACAATCTTGAGTCAGGAACTCCATCTAGATTCAGTGGCAGTGGATCTAACAGTGATTTCACTCTGACCATCAGTGGAGTCCAGACTGAAGATGCTGGACATTATTACTGTCAGAGTGTACATGAAATCAACAGTGACTATGTGTTCACACAGTGATAAAGAGTCGTACAAAAACCTCCGTCAGTCAGAGTCACAGAGACTGAACTGATCCTGCAGCTGCTCAAACACTATCACTCACTACTGACACACAGAGACAAACACAGCAACTACACATGAGCTCAAAATACCCTGCGTCCCAATGTTCATATATCCATCCTTGATAGTATGTGAGATTAGAATAAGTGTGTCCCAAAGCATAGCATGTTGAAAAGAGTATGCCAAAACTCCCCGGATGGTCTACTATTTCAGGTCGATTTTTGAAGTGTGGATCCGTGCACACTCTAATGGCTAATATTGCCCACAATCCATTGCGCTGTGGTGAAGGATTCAGTTCAGAAATACAATCATGAATAAAAAGGGTTAAAAAAACAAAAAAAAACAAGAAACATTGCGGATTTGGGCGACCGACAGTTATGTAGAGAAGTTTAGATAAAGGGGTTTGAGTTACTAATAATCAACATTTAACCTGTTAAAAATATTTATTTAATGTTATCTGTGTTCAACCCGGTCTCACGGCAGTTCGTGATTTAGTCACGTAATTTAATCTATTTATTCGTGGCAGGGACACGTTTATTTCGTTATTTTCGTAAGTCCAGCACGTTTTTTAAACTAATGCATTTCAATTGGATGCATCTTTCGTGCAACAGCACGATTCTTTCTGCCAGTCGGGCTGCAGCAGAGAAGCTGTTTAATCAACATTTATTGACGAGATCTTATCACGGTTTATATATGTGCAGTGCTGCTGCTAGCCATTTTGGTGCCCTAACCATAATTCCTTTATGATTTTAAACATAAAGACAGTTTGCCAGTCTTTTATATACCTCCTACTGTCAAAGTCAAACTTCGTCAGGTGCTGCGCAAATTGCGCAATCCAACGGAGCACTGGGGGCACCATCTCTAGAGCAATTAAATACTCTTGTTATGCCTGAAAGGTGCCTAATAATATATACTGAAATAATATCGGCATTATAATTATTGACTATGATTATTGATTTTCATTAGGCTATTTTGGTGCCCCTCAGCAAGTCGGTGCCCTACGCACTGCGCGTGGTGGGAGTGGCGGCGCTGTATATTAATTATGAATTATTATTTCGGTTTTTTTCGGTTATTATTTCGAAGCTGGATTGCTTTGCTGTTTATTGATATTTTTACAACTATAACGCTACATCTATCGACATTTATTTAGATGTTATCATTGTATTCATTCATTTCTTTATTTTAATAATATTATTTCGGTCTTATTACCGGTGAAATATTACAGTAAGCCAGAACACGGGCCGAGCGGGGCTCATTCTAAGCCCATTAGCCACAATGCAATGCGGACATTCATATCACAGCATCTGACAGCGATCAGCGGGTCATTAACGACAGTATAGGCTATTGCATTTATAAGCAGCCTTTACAATATATTTAGAGTCTAAAGTTTAAAAAAAAATTGAAAAGCCCAAAGATCTGTAGGCCTATCTCTGCTAAATGAATTTAACATACGTTTGTGGTGCCCTTTATTTTAAGTTTCTTTTTTTTTTTTGGGTTCTTTTTATTTAAACTATATTGTTACTAAATGTGAAAATGTGTAAAAGTAATGTGTCAAGGACTTGATATTGAATTCTGTAATTTTAAAAATTCAATAAAAAAAAAGGAAAAAACAAAAACAAAAACAAACCATTGCGCATCTTACAGCAAAAAAAAAATAAAAAATTAATCTGTGTTTTTGTCACCAGCAATACAGTATGTTGCTCAGTTTTGTTACAGTAAGTTAAGCTCCGAATTTTTTTTAAAGTTCCAGTGAGTTTCTTCTGTTGTCCTGTTGGAAAAAAAATTCGCAATGTTTTAATAATTTTAATTTTTCGCAATGTTTTTTTTTTTTTTTGCACAACAATATCCGGGTGACGGCGCTACCGCCAATTAGCTACTACTTCCTCTGGAGTCGTTGAGTAAGGTAGGATAAAATTATTGGCAACCTCATGAACAAGTAGCCTATATAATTCGATGAAATATGTATGCAAAAGTGTATTAGTCAAGTATGTTGCTGGGGTATTGTCATGACTGCCTTAGGCCCTATTTTATTTTTTTGTGACATTGCTTTGGTGTTTCTATTTGTCTGATATAAAACCCTATAAAGTGCTAACTGCATGTCACATGTTAGTGTAACTAGTTCACAATCATTTTCTCAACTCTTCCTTTTCGCTTTTCGTGTAATTTAATAATGTGATATTAACATAAGGCATTCAGTAGACATTAAAATGTCACATTTTTCCTTTATCAATAGGACTATGTTCTGTCTCTCATCTGGGCAACACACACACACACACACACACACTTTATTATTGTGTAAATGGCAGTTAAAAATCAGAGAAATGTTTACCCTTATCACAATGTCATCACGAACAAAGTTCAAAACTCAGAAGAATGACTGGTTAAGACAATTTGACCATTGAAATTAAGAAAGCACATAGCATCCCTTGCATAGTGTGATTTTAAATCCTATAGTGTGATATTAATTCAGAATGTTTCTATGGGTAGCCTATATTATACATAAATAACTTTCTCTTTTTTCTCAGACAACATGGTTTCTAATGAAAAGAAATGCCCCAACTGCCCCCAGGTCATGCCCTGTGCCACTAAGGTTTGTAAGGCCTGTGGGGCAGAACAGCCCAAGAAGGCTCGTTTGTTGAAGAGGCTGCAGGCCCTTGATATGAAGAAGGGGGAGTGGCTTGGCAATCTTAAAAAAAAACACAATGAGGCAGCCATGCGGGATGAAGCCATCATTTTGGTGTGTACAATTAACACTACCTTTTTTAATAGGGTCGCCACATTTACCAGTCCTGATTGAGTGACATTTTTGACAGAAGATCATAATATATTTTTCAAATGCTTTTATTTTTATTTTTGAAAAGAGGGATTTAAACCAGATTTCTGAAATATAGGGTTTACCGACCTCTAAACAGAGTTTAAACACCAAATGCAACTTGAAGGTTCTCTTTCACACAGTTAAAGCCTAGTGCAGGCGTGTTAAACTCAAACACACGGTGGTCCAAAATTAAAAACTGTCCAAGTTGCGGGCCAGGTAAATCTTTATTGAAAAACTGACTTAAATTGAGCATGTGATTCTTTCACATACTTTCAGTAGTATGTGATGAATTTAATGTAGTCATGGCATTCATGTAATATTAATAAGGAATTTAGGTACTACTGTTAAAAGTGGAGTTTAACTTTAAACAGATTCTTCAGAATAGAATAGAATAGAATAGAATGCCTTTTATTGTTATTATACACATGTACAACGAGATTGATGCAACTCCTTTTCCAGTGTCAACATGTACGTAAGAAAAATGTAACAACAAGGAATAAAATAAGTATTGCAAGGGGGTGTAAGGTGCACAGTTCTGAGAAGCTATATACATTAAAATAGAAAGATAAATATGGTTTGTATACTGTGTGATTATGATTGTATCAGAAGTATTAAATATTGAACAGTAATGAAATTGCACAGAATATCAGTGTTATCAAAAGTATTAAATGTTAAATATTGCACAGTAGGTGGGCAGAAGAAAGTCCGGGATCAGGGGGTAAGTGTGGAGTCGGTGCCTGTGTGAGTTCAAATTGGTTATGGCTTTTGGGAACAGGCCAGCAGATTTAACCATTAAGGTCACTGACTGTTAACTTGAAAGGCATATTAATGAACTAAGTACCCGTTGCCAAAAAATCACTCTCCAGAACATTCTCATTCACGGTTCCATGCTGGTGGAATGATCTCCCCACCATCATCCGGAATGCAGAATCCCTGACAACATTCAAAAGACAACCGAAAATTCATTTATTTCATGAGCACTTAACCTTGTAAAAAAATATATACAGTATGAATAGGTTCACCAAAGTAAAGAACACAGCTATATTGTGTATTTGACTAAATCCTGTATCCTAGATGTCCCACCTTCCTCCTCGTAGAACTAATCCTGTTATGTATTTGCAATGTATTGAAATGCATTGATTTTCAGTGTAAACCTATTCATTTGGGGTGGTAAATATGAAAGATGGATGGAAAAATCTATACATCTACAGGGCTCAACATTAATGGTTGCCCTTGGCTACCAAATTCATACAAGTGGCAGCCAGATTTTGACTTTTAACCACTTTTAAAATTTAACGTTGAGTCCTGATCTGTTAATAATTCTAACATCAAATTCAAGCCAGAGATTATTTTTCATACACAGTAAATTTGACAAAATAGAAAATTCACTTTTGAGGATGACTCCGTAATTTTGCTTTTGCTGGTTATAAGTGCATTCAAATTCTGTCAATATGATCATTGGAACTTAGTATAATATGACATGTAGTAATGTGCAGTTTTTTGTCAATGTTTGGTCTTACAACTAATTTCAAGTCTTGCCTCAAACTGAATTTACACTTAGGTTTTTTGATAACATACATTTTTTATCCTTTACAAATAAATGTCTCTGCAGCTTGAGAAGCTACATGCAATGGGCTACAAGCCACTCCTCCTCCTTCAGAAGGAAGGCAATGGCAAGAAACCTAAAATAACTTCCCTCACCCCAAGATGCGAGCTGGACCCACTGGCTACACAACACCTCAGCAAAATAACAGCATTTTATGAGTTGGTTTGTGCAGGTGAGATGTACAGTATATTTTTTTTCAGTCGCCATACAGTGTACAGTTGATTGTCAATCCTTCCCTATTTATTCAGCACTTATCAAATATTTATAGTTTATACATTTAGTCATTTGGCAGACGCTTTTATCCAAAGCGACTTACAATTGGGGAATACATAAAGCAATTCATCTTGAAGAGGCAATCCGACAGACGAAGTGCTCGTAACACCAAGTCTCAGTCATTGTTCAAATAAGTACAAGCTAGCAAGGGAAGGAGAGAAAGATAAAGGGAAAGGTTTTTTTTTTTTTTTTCCGAACAAGTTTAGGATGAAGTCAAGTAGTGCCGAAAGAGATGAGTCTTCAGTTGTTGCTTGAAGATTGATAGGGATCCAGCACTCCGGATAGGGGTGGGAAGATCATTCCACCAGCCAGGAATGGTGAACGAGAATGTTCTGGAGAGTGATTTTGAGCCTCTCTGTGATGGTACCACGAGGCGTCGCTCACTAGCAGATCTCAGACTTCTGGAGGGGATGTAGATTCGTAATAGTGAGTGGAAGAAGGAGGGTGCTGAGCCTGTGGTCGTTCTGTATGCAAGCATCAGTGTCTTGAACTTGATGAGAGCTGCGATTGGTAGCCAGTGCAGTGAGATGAAGAGAGGTGTAACATGGGTTCTTTTGGGCTCATTGAAGACCAGTCGTGCCGCTGCATTCTGAATCATTTGTAAAGGTTTGATTGTGTTTGCTGGAAGACCAGCCAGAAGAGCATTGCAGTAGTCCAGCCTAGAAACGACAAGGGCCTGGACAAGAAGTTGTGCAGCATGCTCCGTCAGGAAGGGCCTGATTTTTCTGATGTTGTGTAGTGCAAACCTGCAAGATCGAGCAGTCTTTGCAATGTGCTTTTTGAAGGTCAGCTGGTCATCAAAGATTACACCAAGATTTCTGACCGAAGTTGATGGGGTAATTGTCGAGAAGTCATGCTGTAGAGTCGGAGTGGCAGGGACGACAAGAAGCTCAGTCTTTGCCAGGTTGAGCTGTAGGTGATGTTCTTTCATCCATGGCGAGATGTCCGCCAGGCAGCTTGAGATCCGTGCAGCTACCGTTGGATCATCTGGTTGAAAAGAGAGGTAGAGCTGTGTGTCATCGGCGTAGCAATGGTAGGAGAAGCCATGTGCCTGTATGATGGGTCCCAGTGATGTAGTGTATGTGGAGAAGAGGAGGGGTCCAAGAACCGATCCCTGAGGAACCCCAGTGACCAGTTGATGTGCTTTGGATACCTCCCCACACCAGGTCACCCTGAAGGACCTACCGGTGTGATAGGATTCAAACCAGCGAAGTGGAATCCCAGTGATGCCCAGCAATGAGAGGGTGGACAGGAGGATCTGATGATTGACAGTGTCAAAAGCAGCAGAAACAATGCAACAAATGACAACCTTATTACATTTCAACGTTGTGGAATGTTGGTTACATGGACGAGACAATCGTGGCAAACAAGACACTGTCCACTGAAGGTAGAACTACTTTTTGTTGCGGAGAAACTAAGTCGAAAAATAAATAAATAAACAATACTCTAGTGGTGTTTTAAGGTTATAATTCCAGCCATGTTCAATACATAGCCTTGTTAATATAGCTTACCAAGTGTAGTCTGAAAATTTGGTAAAACATAGTTGGGTTTTCTTTAGATGCCAGTTCGATATTTGGTGTATGTTGTACCAAGTTTCCCTGTTTTCCCCATTTTTTTCACCTTTAGCTATTCACGCCTTAAACAAAATCATGTAAACTTGCATCCAGTGTGAAAAATAGCCTATAGCCCATTTTTTGCCTGTGTTTCAGAAATATGTAAATGCATACAAGCTGAGAAATATAGTCTTAAAATTCTTGTGTGTGGGAATGTCAAATAATCTGCCTGTTTGAATTTTATAATACATTATAGTTCAGCCTCATTCCTACTTTTTTTTTCTAATCAAATTTGAACAGGTTGGAAGGCGAGTGAGGACACTGTCCTCACCCTGACCCTCACCCCCTGTGACGAGCAGGGCACCTCAGGGGAGGCGGGGCCAGAAATCCTTGTGCAGGAGGCGGGGCCGGAAGGCCTCGTGGAGGAGGCGGAGGAGGCGGAGCTGGAAGGCCCAGCTGTGGAGACTGAAGGCCTCGTGGAGGAGGCGGGGCTGAAAGGACCCGCTGTGGAGAATGAAGGCCTTGTGGAGGAGGCGGGGCTGGAACGACCCGCTGTGGAGAATGAAGGCCTTGTGGAGGAGGCGGGGCTGGAAGGCCCCGCTGTGGAGAATGAAGGCCTTGTGGAGGAGGCGGGGCTGGAAAGCCCTGCTGTTGAGGCTGAAGGCCTCGTGGAGGAGGCGGGTGAAATACATCTACCTAAAAAAGGTAACTCTTACAGCTAACTTTTAAAGCTCTTAAAGCAACATTCTGCTTTTTTTTTTTTTTTTTTATTCGCTCACTTGCTGTCTACCAGAGAGTTAGATTAGGGAGGGACATATCATTTTTTTGTATTTGCATGCAACATCCCAGTTCGACATATCCCCCTATTAGCCTAATTCAATTGAAGTCGGAGGGGCCGACTAGCATGTAAGCTAAAGGCTAGTTGTCTCCAACTGAAATCATTAGCTTAGCTTGGCCCAAGTACTCCTGTGATTTGGCCAAGGTAAGCTAATGATGTCAGTTGTTACAATGGAGGTTATTGCACACATAAGAAAGAGTATGGTATGTAATGTATCCAACAACTTTTTCAGCAATTTTGCTGGGCAACTTCTCAACCGATTGATTTAGTTCTGATTGGGTGTTCATGATCATTTTTGTGGTATGACATAGGTTACACATGAGGGTTTGTGTGCGTATTGTTCTGTGTGTGTGTGAGCGAGCAAGTGAGTGTGTGAATGTGAGCCTGTTTTAATGAACGTATAAAAAGACATAACTAGATAGTCCTTAATTGTTTGCCACTCCATACTTAGTTTGACATCTGACTTCTTCAAAACCACAGGGTCAACAGGGAAGAGAAAGCGGAAGTCAGGCATGTTTTGCATTTGTCAGGTTTTTTTAATGATATTGATATTTGTAATAAATGCTGATGAGCAAGAATTTTTGAATTGTTTGCCTTTTTGAGTGGATATATGTCTGTTTTTCTATCCCACAGAGGCAGAAATGGATAAAAGCAAAAAAACAAAAAGTAAGTTTAAATGACTTAATACATTTGCATTCAGACTTGATATTTGATCACTTTGATGTGAATGCTTGACCTGAATATGTTAATGATGTTGTTGTGTTCGTAATCTGAGTTTTGATGCCTTCAGATTGCTCCTACCACACAGGCCTAGGTGTTTATCCAATTAGGAGTGCTCTGAAAGAAAGAGTGAGAAAGGTAAGACATGCATAACAGAACACCATACTACTCTTTATTTGTTCTATTTACGTCAAACTAAAGTCAAGATGTTAAGTTAAAATACATGTCAATCACAGAAGTAAAGCTGGCAAATAGTCAAACAATGTAAATTTTGTATACAGTATATACTACAGTCTCTTGACTAAAATACTTTAAATATCATGGTAAAACATGAAACAGGAAACATGGTGGCTGTTACCAAAGCCTGATGCAAAAAATATGTAAGCATGTATTGTTGTTCCTGTCATAGGGCCAAACAGAATTGCTGATTGACTGGGAGCCTTGTGCAGCATGGTATGTTTTCTACTATATGACAAATACAGAAATAAGATTGCTCTGACTCTCTATTTCACTCTCACTCTCACACACGTTTTGAAGTCAATCGCGTTTACCTAGACCTGTTTTGAAGAATGTGCAAATGTTTTTGAATTTAACATTCCCAATCGAATAATTGAAATATCACATGTAACTTAATTGTCTCCCTTCTGTTTTCAGTGGGAAACAGTGGACTCCTACTTGGGAGCCCAAGGAGTCATTTGTTTAAGTTAATTCATTTAGTAATATATGTTGTTTTATTTTTTTATTGTACATTGCATATTCAATAAAGTTTTTTTATAGTAATTTTGTGATATTTCTATACAAAGTAAATTGTTGTTTACAAGCCCTGTGTTGAAGATGGTAGATGTTCAACATTTCCTGCCATTTCAGAACTGGATAATTCAAGAATGCATAACTCCATACAGAAACATGTTCTTCTTTTGATATGTGGTTTATCAAGAGGTTAGTAAATTATTCAAACGAGCAAAATGCGTGCACAAATGGAAGCAGGACTCTGTACATGCTGTAAGTCAGATGCAATTTATTGTAAATTAAAAAAAAAAAATCCCTTACGAATGACAGTGTTAATAATTTAAAATGAATGTGCAATATCCATAATGATCATCACAAACACATGTTTCCATATGTAATATGCATGGCAGTTTCCAACATTCATACAATAGAAGGTGATGTAGTGTGATTATTTATAATATTTTTTTTAATTTAGGATTGGTTTGGGGGGTTGTGTGTGTGTGATTGATTTAGCTGAAACTTGTTATTCTTGGTGGTTTAAATGACCTTACATCTGTCCCTTTTACTGATGTTTTACCAGTCACTGCTCCTGATAGGCTGATGTGGTCCCACTCCATTATTTGGTTGCAGTTCCATCAGTGGTCCCTGGTAAGGTAGATGAGTAAGTGTTGTACTGTTTTGGACATCCTCAATTTTTTACTTTACCAACTTCTGTACACCCACTGGAAAATGTCAGCTGAGCATTACATATTTGTCCCCCCCTACCAGAAACAAGCTGAAGAAGCCGGTCTTTGTCGTGCCCCACTTCCCTGTAGTAGTCCCACTCCACTGTTTGGTCGTTGATCCTTGGTAAGTACATCTTTCACTTTCATTTCACAGCCACACGATATGCCTGTGAATGACTGTAGTAATTTAATAAGTAAGGGATAATGTGCAGAACGCCAGTCATTATATTGAAAATAACTCCCTACAAGGCAAACAGGTCTTGCTTCATCCTGAAGGGACTTATTTCCCAATAATGACCGGCATTTTGGGCATAAATCTATGTTTTTCCCAATTTGATTTTTAGGCTCTCCTGTTATATTGTGGTGGTGAGACTGTAAAAGGACCCAAAAAGAAGACCCAAGATGATGAGAATGTTCCAGTGGACAATGGTGGTGGTGGTGCTGCTTTTACCTCATGCCGCTTTTTGGCTGTCCAGTCAAACAGCCTGTTAAGCCTAAACACAATCCCCCCCCCACACACACTCCTTTTTTTCCACCTTTCATCTGCTTGCATCCCTGTAGTTTCCATTAAATGTATATTAAATAAAATTTTTGAAAAATATTGAGATATTTTTGTCACTTTCATACATATATGCATAGAGAAGACAATAACTGTGATACTTTTGTCACTTTCATATAGACGACAACATTCAACAAAGTACAAATTAATTAAAAGAAGCAAACAATGTCTGTGAATGAAATTAGTATGCATTACATTAATAAACATGGAATAGTTTTTAAATTTAGTACGTTAACAGTGTTTTATTGTTAAAGGTAGTTGTGCAGTTTGTGATCTGAGTTGATTTGATATGTGTTGATGTTTACAGTCAAATAGAGTATGCCCACTACTCCGGGTGTGCCCCCAATGTGTGTGGAGTGGACACTCTTCCTCTGACTGAATGTTCATGTATTGATAATCCATAGCATAAGTAACAATAAAAATTATTTCCTTCTAACAATGACTCAATGCGTAATTGGGTGATAACAATCTCATGATTCTTATGCATTATAATTTAATGCATATTAAATTATAAGTTTCTGTAGTTTCATGCAGCCTATTCATTGTTCTTTAGCCAAGCTGTACAGGGTGTTTCCTAGCAACAGGGGTCAGAAGTACACATTTTTTATATATTTTGTATAATTACACTATTTTTATTGTTTGTCATTGTATGCTGTGGTTCATATAACATGTTTGTACATGAGATGGACCAATAAGAGATATAATCATTATAAACCATATCTTAAGTAATTAGCATAACACACTTCAGAAAGATCTGTCCAGTGTTTCAAGGATTCAAGCCCTTTTGAATGTGCCATTTTTTATACCTTTGGTGGGCTCTACTGAGATAACTTGGGGTCCAGGGGCAGTAAAATTTCCTCAGATGCTTCCTTCTATCTGGTTAAATAACATATGTCATTTTATTGCCACACACACACACACACCAGGCATATCATATGCAGAGATACAGTACAATTTCATGAGCATGTCATGAACAATAATCATGACCATAAAACATAAAGATATGTGCAATTTTGGCAAAATAAATTCTGATGTATATGTTTTGCTAAAATATATCCAGTTTCATAGCTGACCTGCTTTGGCAAGTCAAGGGCCCAGACATCCTCGGATCATAAGACAGCATGTGGGCAGTAATTTTCAGGACAGACCAGTTCCTAAATAATTCTCCAACCATTGACAGAACATTTACAGGCTATAGGCTTTTAGAAAAATATATGGTTTTGGTGGTTGAATCAGCTGTCCCTCATTGGTAAATAGGCCAAAATGTACCACCTGTAAAGTTGGTTCCTCAATCTACAATATGGGGCTATGTAAACTGTAACCCATATGCTAAAAGCCTGTGCATGTCAATTCATATGAATTAAGACATGTTCCATCTTCCTGCTTACTTCGGTGCATCATACTGCATACATAGCCCCATATTCTATATTGATGAACTAACTGTCCAATGCATCAATCTCATCCATGCATCAATCTCACCTCCAGACTGGACTACTGCCACAGTACAGGTGCATCTCAATAAATTAGAATGTCGTGGAAAAGTTCATTTATTTCAGAAAAATAAATAAATTCAATGCACACAGGCTGATGTAGTTAGTCTTTGGTTCTTTTAATTGTGATGATTTAGGCTCACATTAAAGAAAAACCCACCAATTCACTATCTCAACAAATTAGAATACTTCATAAGACCAATAAAAAAAAAAACATTTTTAGTGAATTGTTGGCCTTCTGGAAAGTATGTTCATTTACTCTATATGCACTCAATACTTTGTAGAGGCTCATTTTGCTTTAATTACTGCCTCAATTTGGCATGGAGGTGATCAGTTTTTGGCACTGCTGAGGTGGTATGGAAGCCCAGGTTGCTTTGATAGCGGCCTTCAGGTCATCTGCATTGTTGGGTCTGGTGTCTCTCATCTTCCTCTTGACAATATCCATATATTCTCTATGGGGTTCAGGTCAGGCGAGTTTGCTGGCCAATCAAGCACAGTAACACTATGGTCATTTAACCAACTTTTGGTACCTTTGTCAGTGTGGGCAGGTGCCAAGTCCTGCTGGAAAATGAAATCAGCATCTCCATAAAGCTTGTCAGCAGAAGGAAGCATGAAGTGCTCTAAAATTTCCTGGTAGATGGCTGCGTTGACTGTGGACTTCAGAAAACACTGTGGACCAACACCAGCAGATGACATGGCAGCCCAAATCATCACTGACTGTGGAAACTTCACACTGGACTTCAAGCAACATGGATTCTGTGCCTCTCCACTCTTCCTTCAGACTCTGGGACCTTGATTTCCAAATGAAATGTAAAATTTACTTTCATCTGAAAAGAGGACTTTGGACCACTGAGCAACAGTCCAGTTCTTTTTCTCCACAGCCCAGTTAAGATGCTTCTGACGTTGTCTCTGGTTCAGAAGTGGCTTGGTAGCCCTTTTCCTGAAGACGTCTGAGCGCGGTGACTCTTGATGCACTGACTCCAGCTTCAGTTCACTCCTTGTGAAGCTCTCACAAGTGTTTTGAATCAGCTTTTCTTGACAGTATCCTCAAGCTTGCGGTCATCCCTGTTGCTTGTGCACCTTTTCCTACCCAAATTATTCCTTCCGGTCAACTTTGCATTTAATATGCTTTGATACAGCACTCTGTGAACAGCCACACCTTTCAGTAATGACTCTCTGTGACTTACTCTCTTTGTGGAGGGCGTCAGTGTTCGTCTTCTGGATCATTGCCAAGTCAGCAGTCTTCTCCATTATTGTCTCCATTATTGTGGTTTCAAAGAACAAGAGATACGGTGAATTTATACTGTAGGGATGGTCATTTATTGAAACTCGAATGTAAATATTCTGATATTTTGAGATACTGATTTTTTACTTTCATGAGCTGTAAGCTCTAATCATCAAAATTAAAACAAAAAAACTTTTGAAATGTTTTACTTAACATGCAATGAATCTAAAATATATGAAAGTTTCACTTTTTGAAATAACTTACAAGAACAAAATGAACTTTTTCACGACATTCTAATTTATTGAGATGCACCTGTACTCTCTATGGCAGTGTTTCCCAAACCTGCTCCTGAAGGACCCCAACACTCCACATATTTTTGTCTCCCTAATCAAACACACCTGATTCAACTCATCAGCTCATTATCACATGGGTTAATGAGCTGAGGAGTTGAATCAGGTGTTTGATTAGGAAGACAAAAAAATGTGCAGTGTTGGGGTCCTTCAGGAGCAAGGTTGGGAAACACTGCTCTATGGTCTTAAAAGCACTATACAAATTAAATGTATTATTAGTATTATTATTATTTAATGCCTGTAGTGCTGCTCTGTATTAGCATATACATTTGATGTATGTTTTATGCGCAGTTAATCCACAAAAAAAATCTTCTAAAACTACCGTTCAGAGAGCATATTTTTGACATGTTGGTCAACAAAAGTTCTGAAATCATACACAAACCATTAAAACGTCCATATTTTGATTGATTATGATACACAGAGGTGTGCTGTGGTGAAATAAACCTAATTATGCTTATCTTAGGTGCTGTGGGAATTTTGATGCACAAGAAATCTTCAAAAACTACTGTTCAGAGAGCATATTTTTGACATATGTTAGTCAACAAAAGTTCTGAAATCATGCACAAACCATTAAAACGTCCATATTTTGATTATGATAAAAAGAGGTGTGCTTTGCTGAGATAAACCCAATTTCACTGACCTTACCTGCCGTGGCAAGCTTGATGCACCGGATATACTTATAAACTACAATTCAGACACCCATATTGGCCAGACAGGCCTAGGTAAGTGTTACACCCATTATTTCATGAAATGCCAGCATGTGGCACATATTTTGATACAGGGAATGATAAACTTGTTAGTCAAATTTTAGACCTCCAGCTGCTTGTGTGTTGTCAGGAGGCGGAGCATAAGATTGGAAAAATTTAGATTTCTAGGAGGCGCTATAGAATCAGTGAATGTGTAAGGTGTGATTTTACTTAGCTCATGTATAAACCTTACAAGTCCAGAAAAATGGAACAACAGTGTAACCCTGACCAGGCTCCTTTTTGCCCAGGCAACATGAAATGGGAGACCACACGTGGATGAAGATACAAAAAATAGTGATTTATTACAGTAAATATGTGAGATGAAAAATGAGAAATAAGCAATAATCAGTATAAATTATATGGTATGGTATGAAATGAAAGTGTGGCGTAATCAGTCATATGGCAAAAAGGCAAACAAAAAGCAAAACAATGTGATACAGGAGAGAAAGAACCCGGAATGGCAGCCATGAAGTCCTTTTACACTGCCCAGGCCGCAATCAAGCGATTACAGACACCTGCCCGGTAGCTCCTCACTGAGAGACACAGACACAAACAGACCAAGGAGTAGACATTAAACATGTCCCTATTCAAACTCTGGAAAATAATACTACATTTGATGTTATCTTTACTCAATTTGACAGGTTACATAAATTAAGGATATTCAAATGACACTTTTCACATATTCATTACCTGCACTCCTCCTCTTCATTTTCACTGGTGTCTGGACTGCTGAAATCACTTTCATTCTCCTGTTTATCTTCCAGTTCTATAGCAGAGCCCTGAGGGCCTAAAACAGCCTTGTATTGAAGGAGCACCTCTTTCAACGTATCCGAAACTTCAGACAGTCGTCTTCTGCAGAGACAGGAAAGGCCCTTATTTCGCTTGGCTGTAAGTGAAAAGTGAAAAACAAATCCAAATTACCATGACATACCCACTTGCTTTGTAATATTTGTTATAACTCACCAAAATTAGATGGTCAGTGTAATGTTTTTCAACTGCTTTCTAGTAAGATACGTCTCTAGTTAGGTAAAGTTAAAGTATGGTGTCCTTATCACCATCACTTCCTTGTTTGATTGGTATGGTTACAAAGATGAAACTTGCCTTCCTCTGAAGTTTTTCTTTTAAGAGTTGCCTGCAACTTCTGCAACCATGAGCAGTGCTGGGCCATCTCCTGAACAAGTATTGTCCTTTCCTCCTCCAGTCTCATTTTCAGCATGGCTTTGTTAAAAAATGTTAACTTGTCTTCGATTTGTGCTACAACAGAGGTAAAGAAAATGTATAAATAACAATTTTGACTTGAGTCTTTACAAAATAAATCAGAGGCCTCAGGAAACTCCGCTTACCGCTGCCATGAACCTCCCACGGCCATGTCGGGGACGAGTTGTCTCCTGATAGCGACTGCTCCACTTCATTAACATCAATTGGCATGGCAGGCTCATGACTGTTATAGGTCTCTATGTCTTTCAATAGCAGTCTCTTGCTCTCAGCAATTTTCCTCCGCAGGCGGTGACGAAACTTGCCACTATCTGTAAAGACATGAAGCAGAAGGTAAAAACAGTGACCAAAAATACAGTGAGCAATTATCTATAGACAATGTAATTATACCATTTTGGCGGTATAGAGCCTGCTTCCGCTGCCTCACGTTAAGGTAACGTCCCTCAATGGACTGCTCTAGGGAAGTACCTGTTGTGTCTGGAAACACAACACAAAAACACAATAGTGTAAAGAAGGACGAGTTGGGAGGGGGTGGGTGCCAAAAAAGGATTACAGAGATAGTGGCATGCAGCATAGTAAGCAGTAGGCAGCTTAAATATCATGATCTAAATGATCGCTGCCAATGAGGAAGCACAAAGTGAAACATGTTATTGGTTCAAACTTACCGCCAGCTGCCCATTCCCTCACATCAGACACCCACACTGCTTCATCGGTGCAAGCCAAGCTTTCTTTAAGCTCCGCTAGACTTGCAGTCTCCTCCTGAAGCCTCTGGCAAGTCTAATGCGACAGTTAAACAATGCAGTTACACAAAGCTACACAATAACCACAAATTGAAACCATTTACAGAGAACACACCTTCACATATCTTGCAGACAATGCCCGATGTAGTGTTGCGATTTTTTTGTAGTTCCAGGCCATAGCATGGATTGTAAGCATATCCACACGTGCTGTTGAGAGTAAATGTTGAGTGAATGTCATGCAATAAGCGATAAAAAATTACATTAGAAGAGAAATACTACAATCACCTCCTTTTGACATGTATTTAGTCGTTAAGGCACAGCGGGAGAGGTAGCTGTTCACCTGTTCAACTTCCTCCCCCGCAGTTGACCCTGCTCCTTCTTGGTTTTTGCCACTCCATGTAATCTAGAAGTAAGAAGACATGTAAGGGATAATGTAATGTCCGCCGGTCATTATCGTATAATAAGTAACGACAAGGCGAACCGGACCCTGATGCGCAGCAGAGGGACTTATTTTCCGATGATACAGTTAAACATAGTAAACACTGAACATACCTCACACTTAGTGGAATGTGCTGTAGCGTGCATGACGCTTAGGAAAGGCCTGATTGATGTTAGCCCCTGGAGATCAGGAAGGATGTTTGCTGATGTGTGTAAATATGGCCAGTATTTACACATTACTCATCAACTCCTTGTGCAGATACATGGGGTAGGCAAAGATTTCACCTAGGGATATACAAATTGTATTAGAAATGCAAATATCCTATTATTGTACATTCTAAAGAGCACATCATAATGGGAAACTCAACCAAGCAATGGTATAAGCTGAACTAATAGTGATAATTGAGATGCTTCTCCATATTATTATTTTATTTAGCTTTTGTCCAAAGCGACATACAAATAACAACAATACAAAGTTACATTTAACAGCAAACAATTTATTATAATCTCACCTCTGAACATATTAAGCGCTTTAAGGAGGAAACCATGCCGACACACCGCAACCTCCATGCCCTCTTCGTCCAACTTGAAGGTCCTCCTAGAAGTCTCCTTCGCTGCTGTCCACGAGGAGCTCCCACATCTGCCTTGTCCAGGTAGCTGTGATGTAAATGAAACACACTATAAACATACTGTATATACACCTTGTATTTTGAAGTTGAGGGCAGTTTTTCACCAATGCAAAGAAAATCTGGGCTGTCAAAGCATAGTAATTCAATTAACAAATAATTTGAAACCTGCCTGTTTCACAGCTTTATGCAAGACATCAACAAATGCAGACACAGATGTGTCTTCTGCGATAAATGCCCCTTCAAAAAACGAAGAGTCGGAGCTGAGGAAGAAACGAAACAGAACATTTATCCATGCTGAATATTGAATCTAAAAAATCTAGATCAATCTATACTGGAAGAAAAAAATATCACCTTCCGTTTCGGAGAAACCGGTATAGCTTCCTGTTGCCATCCACAGAGATTGCCAGCATGTCTGGGGTGCAAGCGGGGCAGGTGAAAGGTGCACCGCAGGACAAGTGATCTTCCTCAAAAGCACAATAGGAAAACTCCAGGAAGCTGCGCTGCAGCGTGTCCCCGCACACTGGTCCTGACTGAAAGATGCATTATATTAATTGTTACTTCGGAGATGTCTTCATATGTTAAACAATTCTATAATATGGTGAACACTTACCCGCCCACCACACTTTGTACGATGCTCCAGCAGCTTTGCAAAGGCTTGTCTGGACAGTGCCGGAGCGATGACTTTCAGTTCTCTTACACTGCTGAAAAGGTTGAGGGAATACAAAATAGAAGAGCTGGTGGAAGCTGGCCAGTATCCACTGTTTACGAGGTCCATGAACTCTGGAGCCCACTGCTGCTGGCATGTTTGACATGCAAACAATTGCTGGTGCATGTCATAACGCCCTTGGGGTTATAAGAAAACAAACCCATGGATACCTGAGCTTTTAGAAACAATCAGCTGGCACACTTTAAGACACTTGGGCTACATCTTGAGTAGAATCACACCAGCATAGTTCAAATTAGTATATTTTTGTTGGTTTATCATAGTGACAAGATGTATTCTGTAATTTTTGAGTACTGTTATTTTCATTGCAAAGCAAAGCCAAAAAAAGGGGGAAAAAGCTGAATATTGAAAAAAGATCAGAGTTTAGAAATATTACCATTGATGGTAATTAAAATGACCGCTTTGCCAGGTGACAGAGTTATGCTGGGGACTTCACAGGGACATTTTTGAGTCACTCTCACCGTTGGCAAAATACAAGCTAGCAAAGGAAAGATAAACACAAAATTAGCCTACCAGATTTATTAGACAAGAGTACAAAAGAGTTTTGCAATTACCTACCTTGGTCGTGTGAGCTGTATCCTCCCTCCCCTCTTACAAAATATGTGGATGGGGGAATAGCTTTAAAAAAGCCCTCAAGGACTGACTCCCTATCGTGGAGTGGCCATCTCCTGTGATTCTTGGTATCGCAGGTTTCACAGAACCACTGATCTGGTAGACACTCTCTGCATCTAGGAACGAAATCAATGAACCAATTTAGTCATTGAATCAACTCTTTGAAACAGACCTGATTCCACCATAAACATGCAGTTTATCCGAAACATGAAGACATCAATTAGTGATGCACTCTAAAAACCTACAAAGTATGAAAGAACATTAATGAGATCTCACCTAACAACCGCAGGCTTGCTGCAATGGCTACAAAATGGTTGGCCAACATCCTGAGTTTGGATGAGGCATTTAAGGTGGAATGGCCTTGCCTCCTTCCATCTTTGTGAGGCTTGCTGCTGCCTGAAAGTCCATGATGATGATGCCCTCTGGATTTCAGGGGAGTCAGACATCATAGCAGAGAGGCTCTCCATGTTTTTTTCTGCAAAGACAAATATTAATTTAATTGACAAAGGACCACGTCTATGCAGACCCATTATTTCATAATAATGGGTAAATATCTTGCCAATGCTTTCAGTAACATCAATTTCAGAACTTTTCCAAATCAACTTTCCCACAGTCTAGGGCCAAATTCAGCATACTTTGAAACATGGATCAGGGTAAATTGTATCAACGTGAAAATTGAGACGAAATTCCATTGGGACAAAATTGAAACGACTACAAAAAAGTGGTTCAATAATGGGACTCAGACCATTGTGGACACAATTCGTGGCTTTGCTGATTTATAAAAAAACCCCGAAAGCCAGAAAACCGCCACAGGTAACTAGGCACGGGAGGTCTGGCAAGCTTTCGAGTTTTTACATTTTTTTGCCAGGATTTTACATGAATGGCAATCTAGTCTCCAATGATACAGGTGTTCCAGGATTTGTGTGAACCCTGCTTTCAGATCTGCCTCAGAAAATTACCTAATAATAATTCAAATGTATTTGACCATATTTTACCAAATTCCACTTGAGGATCAAGACTGGCTGCAGGAAGCTCTTCAGTGAGCAGGTAGTTCCCGATCTGGTTGTGTGTAACTACAACAGCACACAGAGGAATAAAACCAAGTTAGACCACCAATGCATACTTTTTTGGTTGAATCTACATATCTATACATTTCAAATACGGGGGGAAATTACATTTAAAAAATGAATAACAACAGAACTAGGAAATAATAAATGGAAATAATAGTACAATTAACCTGTGGATGCAATAAGAAGTTGAACCATGTGGAATATGTTTATGCAGTATTTGATTTGATAACAGTATAAACATATTCCACATGGTTCAACCTCATTATAATGAGCTCATTATCTGGATACAAGTACATGTTACTTAAGTCTACCAGCAACACAACTTGATTTCAGCTAGATGCAATCACAGACTGAATGAGTCTGAGGTACCTAGGCTTATATAATACTGTTTTCTGATAAGCTACAGAGTGATTATTATAGCCTAAATATTTCTTCAACCATTAAGATACAATGGATAGTTGTTTTTTGTACGTGGCAATACATAGAATAGGACTCGATGTAGGCACTCTACTTCACTGCATCCGAAAATTCAACACCTAAAATGCACCTACCCTGGCTTCAGTCAGAACATGTTCTAAGCTCATTTCAAGAGCCATCCGTCTCCCCTCCATGTAATAGTCATCTTGACAGTCGGTGACACGTGTAGTGTTCATCACAGAAACAGAGAGAGGGGCAGACAGAGATAAGAGACAGACAGTAATGAGAGGCAGTGCACAAATCCAGATAGGTTGGCGCTTAAAAGGGCCTTTGGTTGTGGTGATCTACTGGTGATCTACTAGTAGGTAGGTTGGTAGAATCTAAATAAAAAAAAACAAAAAAAAAACACTCGTTTAGGGGAAGGGAGTTAATTGGACAGAGACAATGAATTTACTTAACAATGGATAAAATATAACATTTTTGTGACTGGAGCAGCTAAATATAAGTTTTTTAATGAGCACTGAAGATCTCAAAAACTAAAATGTAAGCAGTTCTGTTCACTCGGAGTCTGGAGGACAACTATCAATCCGCTGAAAGAAGTCCGGATAATTAAACAGAAGTTTACGTTGCAGGATTACAACCGTAAAAAACTGAACGGACTATTTTCTTTAGCGGAAGCAATAAAATCGTATTTAAATCAATAAAGTAAACTCAATATTTTGTGTCAAATGATTGATTTATTTGGTAAGTAGCCATGTAATAGGATAATGTAGAGAGATGCGGTTGTTATAGTGAATACAACTCCGAGAGGGTTTTATATCAGACAAATAGAAACACCAAAGCAATGTCACAAAAAAATAAAATAGGGCCTAAGGCAGTCATGACAATACCCCAGCAACATACTTGACTAATACACTTTTGCATACATATTTCATCGAATTATATAGGCTACTTGTTCATGAGGTTGCCAATAATTTTATCCTACCTTACTCAACGACTCCAGAGGAAGTAGTAGCTAATTGGCGGTAGCGCCGTCACCCGGATATTGTTGTGCAAAAAAAAAAAAAAAAAAAACATTGCGAAAAATTAAAATTATTAAAACATTGCGAATTTTTTTTCCAACAGGACAACAGAAGAAACTCACTGGAACTTTAAAAAAAATTCGGAGCTTAACTTACTGTAACAAAACTGAGCAACATACTGTATTGCTGGTGACAAAAACACAGATTAATTTTTAATTTTTTTTTTGCTGTAAGATGCGCAATGGTTTGTTTTGTTTTGTTTTGTTTTTCCTTTTTTTATTGAATTTTAAAATTACAGAATTCAATATCAAGTCCTTGACACATTACTTTTACACATTTTCACATTTAGTAACAATATAGTTTAAATAAAAAGAACCAAAAAAAAAAAAAAAGAAACTTAAAATAAAGGGCACCACAAACGTATGTTAAATTCATTTAGCAGAGATAGGCCTACAGATCTTTGGGCTTTTCATTTTTTTTTTAAACTTTAGACTCTAAATATATTGTAAAGGCTGCTTATAAATGCAATAGCCTATACTGTCGTTAATGACCCGCTGATCGCTGTCAGATGCTGTGATATGAATGTCCGCATTGCATTGTGGCTAATGGGCTTAGAATGAGCCCGCTCGGCCCGTGTTCTGGCTTACTGTAATATTTCACCGGTAATAAGACCGAAATAATATTATTAAAATAAAGAAATGAATGAATACAATGATAACATCTAAATAAATGTCGATAGATGTAGCGTTATAGTTGTAAAAATATCAATAAACAGCAAAGCAATCCAGCTTCGAAATAATAACCGAAAAAAACCGAAATAATAATTCATAATTAATATACAGCGCCGCCACTCCCACCACGCGCAGTGCGTAGGGCACCGACTTGCTGAGGGGGCACCAAAAATAGCCTAATGAAAAATCAATAATCATAGTCAATAATTATAATGCCGATATTATTTCAGTATATATTATTAGGCACCTTTCAGGCATAACAAGAGTATTTAATTGCTCTAGAGATGGTGCCCCCAGTGCTCCGTTGGATTGCGCAATTTGCGCAGCACCTGACGAAGTTTGACTTTGACAGTAGGAGGTATATAAAAGACTGGCAAACTGTCTTTATGTTTAAAATCATAAAGGAATTATGGTTAGGGCACCAAAATGGCTAGCAGCAGCACTGCACATATATAAACCGTGATAAGATCTCGTCAATAAATGTTGATTAAACAGCTTCTCTGCTGCAGCCCGACTGGCAGAAATAATCGTGCTGTTGCACGAAAGATGCATCCAATTGAAATGCATTAGTTTAAAAAACGTGCTAGACTTACGAAAATAACGAAATAAACGTGTCCCTGCCACGAATAAATAGATTAAATTACGTGACTTAATCACGAACTGCCGTGAGACCGGGTTGCCCATACACAAATGTAATATATAATAAACCAACAGATGATAAAACACCAGTCAAAATAATTGTACATGAAAGAACAAACAGTGTGGTGTGTGGATACAATGATGGACAGGAAGAAATAAATGAGCAATCTTCATTTAGAAGCTCATTTAAATACAGCATCAGTTCATTTGCATATTGATCAGATGCTTCAGTGCTCTGAGAGTGTTTATAGTGCTGTGAGTTTAACACTTCATCACTGACACACACAACAATCTTCATCAACATGACCTTCATCATCATCTTCATCTGGACTCTCACAGCGTTTGCTCAAGGTTTGTGGAGCACAAGTTTGATATCAATTCATTTCTTCAAGTATATTGTCAAAGTTTTGAGTTGATTTTCTTCTTGTTGTGTTTCAGAGTGTAGAGGACAGATCACCGTCACTCAGAGTCCCTCAACGACAGCAGCTCGACCAGAAGAAACAGTCAAAATCAGCTGTAAAACCAGCACAGATGTGTACAATGATGGTGCTTATGATTATTTATCCTGGTACTTACAGAAACCTGGAGAAGCTCCTAAACTCCTGATTTATGCTGCAGACAATCTTGAGTCAGGAACTCCATCTAGATTCAGTGGCAGTGGATCTAACAGTGATTTCACTCTGACCATCAGTGGAGTCCAGACTGAAGATACCGGATATTATTACTGTCTGAGCTTATACTGGCCTGAGAGCATTCAGTGGTTCACACAGTGATAAAGAGTCGTACAAAAACCTCCGTCAGTCAGAGTCACAGAGACTGAACTGATCCTGCAGCTGCTCAAACACTATCACTCACTACTGACACACAGAGACAAACACAGCAGCTACACATGAGCTCAGAACTGAGTTAGGAGTCAAATCAGCTCCATTAGACTGAGATCTGTCCTGTGACAGACGGGTTTGACTCCACTATGCTCAGGATCATTGAAAAAAATGGTAAAGTGATATTAAATCAAACAAAAAACAATACTTCTCAGTTCCAGTGTTGACATTTTTGTATTTTGTTTAGAATAGATTATTTTATTTGTTGGAGCCAATAGCCTCGTGGTTAGTGTGCCGACATATAGTGTAACTGTGCTCACGGCGACCTGAGTTCGATTCCCGTCTCGAGGTCCTTTGCCGATCCCACCCCCTCTCTTCACCCAATGCTTTCCTGTTTGCTCTTTACTAATATCCTATCTAATAAAGGCATAAAAAGACTCAGCTATGCTCAGAATAAGAGAAAACAGAGCGTGTAAATTGATATCAAATCAAACAGTCAATAATGGCACCATATGCTGTTTTGTTTTTGTACATTATAACACACCAATATCTATAACTGCAATAACTGTTCAGTTGAACCATAAAGATGTTCTTGAGCAAGTTCTCAAGTAACTTCTTCATCTCAAGCTGATAAAGAATTTATTACTCATAACTCATTTCTCATGAGCAGAAGTGAAACTGTTCCAGTTCAGAGCATTGAACCAATCAAACAGTGAAACAGTGGAGTCCAGACTGAAGATGCTGGACATTATTACTGTCAGAGTTTTCACTGCAGAACAAGTGGTTACAATTGTGTGGGTGATAATACATTCACACAGTGATAAAGAGTCATACAAAACCTCCGTCAGTCAGAGTCACGGTGACTGAACTGATCCTGCAGCTGCTCAAACACTATCACTCACTCAACAGTGTAGCTTTTCATGGAAATTAAATTAAATATAAAGCATCCATTGAGTGTTCCACTTGTTATAGTAAATATGTTAATCTAACACCATATTTGTGACGTTCATATTATTTCATCATATATCTGCAGGTGTTTTTTCATGGCCAATTGAGAGAATTTTCTAAAATTGATCCTGATCCAAAGAAAGACCCAAAACATAAATGACAAAAAAGAACATAGTTACAATTATATTTTATTTATTGAGTAAATTTTAATAGCATGACCACTGAATGATAAAGCACACATATAGTCTTGTATGAAGCACAGAAAGCAGAGCAGCTGCAGATGAGAGCGACTGAAGCTGGATGTGGAGAATGAAGGAGTCGCTCATGTGCTGTTAGTCTCCATGTGAGACATGAGTGAGAAGAGCAGCAGATCTACTCTGAACACTGCTGTCTCGTCACGTGTCCAGTGAGCGCAGGCTGGCCGCTCCGTGTGGCCTCACAGCTCACTGAGACGCTCTCCATCCACTCCTGCTCAGAGAGAGTCAGGCTGCTGCTCCAGCTGTACAGACCGTCCTTCTCCAGGAGCCCAGCGCTGCTCTCCTGAGACCTGCTGCTCCCGTCCACCTTCCAGCTCAGGCTCCAGTCTGACGGGAAGCCCTTGCTGGCCACACACACCAGTGTCGCTGTCTTCTTTGAGGAGATCTCTGCACTGGAGGCGGCAGGACGCTCACTTTAGGGCAGTGGCGCCTGACAAACACACAACACTCAACTCAGTCAAGAAGAAAGCATTTCTCTCCTTTCAGGCTCAGAAAAATATAGGAATGATTAATACAGTAATACTCATTTTATTAGTAATTTTAGCAACATTAAACTGCAAGTCACCTGAATTATTTTTTACAAAACCTGTGATCAGCAAATTATTTGAAGAGACATTTTCATGATCAACTTCAGTGTTAGTCACTTTTATTACAAGCATCAAAGATCAGATGTGAATAAACATAACTGCAGGAGTTCATTATAATGTTTGATGACAATATGAGAAAACTGGGTACAAAATTTAGTTTTAAAATATAGAAAATTTAATTTTCTTTTTTGGCATGTCTTAACCTATCAAATATTAACAATAATACAATTTAGCAACCATAATTTCCAGTTTGAAAATATCTGCAGGCTTTCTCTAAAACCAACACACTAATCTGAAAATTTAAGTTCAATTGTCTTAAATTTTCAAGTGAAATCAAAGTGGTCACAAAATGACAACCGAATGTAAATTTTTATTTCAGTGCATCTTTTTAACATTTAGAATTTAATTATTAATGAAGAAAAAAAGAGCTGAAGCTCTGAAAACTCATAAAATAAAGTTATTAAGAAATAACAGATATGATTATAGTTCACAGATGCCAAGACAATGAAAACCATCTTTACGATATTGATTGCCAAACATTCAATTTGAACTAAAAAATAAAATTAAAATATATAAATAAGCAGAAAGTGCATCCAAAGTGCAACAAAGTGTTTAACAGTCAGTTGTTGTATTAATAATATTAAATGATGATTTATTTACTGCCAACATCCAGTTTGGTGCCGCTGCCGAAAGTGACCCACAGAGACACAAACTAATAGAGCAGCTGAACAAAAACCTCCTGAACGCTTCACTAACTGCACAAACACACATCAACTGAGTCTCCAACAAACACATCCACTCACAGCACAAACTACCTTCATTTACTTCATCTGCTTTATGCAGTCTGTGTTATTACTAAAATATGAACCTGAATTTATGAAAGAAACTAACTTTTATATCATGTGACACAACTCAGTGATTCAGTGATTGACAGAGACATAAAATATATAGGCATTAACAGTCATGTTTCTGTCCAACGTCAGTCAAAAATATTCTCAAAATCTCACAGGAGAGAGTCAGGATCATATACTAAAGTTGGCCTTGAAGATTTATTCAGAAGTGAATGATCTGATATAATTTATAACAACTTGGTTATTAGAAGATCAAATATTGAAAGATTAATTAGTAATTGAATTTTGTGTCTGTTAATGAGCGACTGTCTTCAGGTAAATGATCTGGAGTGTGTTTGCATATTGATCAGATGCTTCAGTGCTCTGAGAGTGTTTATAGTGCTGTGAGTTTAACACTTCATCACTGACACACACAACAATCTTCATCAACATGACCTTCATCATCATCTTCATCTGGACTCTCACAGCGTTTGCTCAAGGTTTGTGGAGCACAAGTTTGATATCAATTCATTTCTTCAAGTATATTGTCAAAGTTTTGAGTTGATTTTCTTCTTGTTGTGTGTTTCAGAGTGTAGAGGACAGATCACCGTCACTCAGAGTCCCTCAACGACAGCAGCTCGACCAGAAGAAACAGTCAAAATCAACTGTAAAACCAGCACAGATGTGTATTACAACAGTTATTGGGGACATTATTTAGCTTGGTACTTACAGAAACCTGGAGAAGCTCCTAAACTCCTGATTTATTTAGCAGACACCCTTGAGTCAGGAACTCCATCTAGATTCAGTGGCAGTGGATCTAACAGTGATTTCACTCTGACCATCAGTGGAGTCCAGACTGAAGATGCTGGACATTATTACTGTCAGAGTTTTCATTGCAGAACAAGTGGTAGTTCTTGTGTGGGTGATTATGTGTTCACACAGTGATAAAGAGTCGTACAAAAACCTCGGTCAGTCAGAGTCACAGAGACTGAACTGATCCTGCAGCTGCTCAAACACTATCACTCACTACTGACACACAGAGACAAACACAGCAGCTACACATGAGCTCAGAACTGAGTTAGGAGTCAAATCAGCTCCATTAGACTGTGATCAACTAAAACACAACTTTTTTGTCAGTTCCAGTTTTGTAATTGTTGGGTTTTTTGTAGATTCTACTAGACTCATACCTTATAAAATCATAATGCATCCCTGATAAACTGGTCTTATGAAACTACCTCTCAAACTTCATAACTGTCTCATCACTGCATGAGCAGAAGTGAAACTGTTGAGTTCAGAGCGTTGAACCGATCAAACAGTGAAACTGTGAGTTTGGTGTAAATCAGATTTGCATTGACAGCTTTAGTGATTCTGATGGTCTCAGAATAGAGCAGCTCCGTCTCCAGAGACCATGTTCAAACCCCAAGAGCTTCAGTTCACATTTACTGCTAAACGCAGCTGTTCTCAACTATTACAATCCATCAACAGCAGCTGAAACTTTAGTGAAGGAAGGACACACTGATCAATGATGCAGTCGAACACAAATGTAAGGCGTTCAGAAGCTTTATTGAATGAACAGCAATGGCAGCAGATTGAAAGACTGCTTGAGTATTGAGCTGTAAATCACGTGACTGCTGTGAATCCTGCTGCTCTTCACTGGAGAAACATCAGCACTCGGAGCTCTTGAGGAACGAGGTCTCTTGAGCAGCTCCGTCATGTGTTACTCTGCAGACGGCGCTGTGCGTCTTCCCAGCGTGCTTTGCTGAGGCTCAGGGCGCTGCTGCGGCTGTAGCGTCCGTCCGCTCGCTCTCTGCGCTGGTCTGAACCCCTCGGTGACCTCTGACCCGTCCAGCGTCCAGCTCACCTCGCCCCTGTGGAGAGTAAGAGCTGAGCAGGCAGAGCAGTGCGGCTGAGTCTCCAGAGATCTGCAGAGAAGAGGGAGGCAGCAGAGACACGGAGGGCTTCACTGCGGGACCAGCTGAAACACACAAACACACACAAAACTCACTTCTTCACATCTGCAGCTACAATCTTCACTGCAGCAGACGTGATAATGCAGACAAAATCACAATCACTTCATCTTTACTGTAACTCCACATCACTGCTGTCATTCATATAACATAAATATCCTGAATTAAGATTGAAAATATGTCCAGTTAAATCAATATTCACTACTACTAAATGTATCGTGTACTTTTAAATATAAATCTGTTCTCTAAAGCAGACATTATTTACAGCAAATCATATAGTAATTTGATATTTTCATAATAAGGTACAGTTTAATCTCAAGCTGATTTTAAAAACATAGTCCACATGCAGATTCATGATTTATATATTTAGAAAACTAATTTAAATATTGGATTTTGAAGATATTAAGAGACTCACAATCATAAATATTAATAAATTTGTTCAAATTATGAATTTTTAATTTTTTTCTGTCTGATAATGATGCCTACAAAATTTGAATTATTTTGTCCGTATCATTAAACATTTTGTATCATGCATTTC
The DNA here is from genome assembly GCF_012432095.1 of Onychostoma macrolepis. NCBI lineage: Eukaryota > Metazoa > Chordata > Actinopteri > Cypriniformes > Cyprinidae > Onychostoma > Onychostoma macrolepis. The sequence goes on along the minus strand of NC_081178.1, from coordinate 10,419 downwards.
AAAGACTCTTAATTTTTAAATGTACCAGTAATTGTGGAATAATTGTGTATTTTCAGAAGTAATTGAATGTCAGAATATATTGCACTCTATATATTCAAAATCAATGAAACGTTACAAATAATAACATCTGAAATTACTCATGTAAAATGAAAATATCTTTAAAACAATACGAAATATGCCTTGAAATGAAAAAAAAGGAATGTCATGACATATCTTTGAATATAAATGTATATTTGAAAAAAGCAGACAAGTTTTAATAAAGGATGAAACTTTAAATATATTGCAATTAATATTTTTTCACTTTAACATTTTTTTTTTTTTTGAAATCTTGTTGATAAATGCTTGCTTAAATCATCTAAAAAATAAAACATTACATTTTAATGATAGAATTGAAGAGACTTACTGATCGTCAGTTTAGTTCCTCCACCGAAAGTGTACCACAGTGCTTCATTCTAGTGAAAGCGTCGTACAAAAACCTCCGTCACACTCAAATAAACACAAACTCCAACAGAGAAAGAGAGAAACACACTCACACACACACACACACACACACACACACTCACTGATATGAGACTCAACATCAGTGATGCCTTATTATAAAAAGCAGCACAAAATGTTAATAATAAATCCTTGTTATTTCATGAAAACTAAAATTGTTTCATAATCAGTCCTAAAATACATTCCTCACATTAACACTAATTCTATTTACCTGCTTTATAACGAAATCTTTAGCAAGATTTATATTTATATTTATATGATTCCCTACTGGATGACCTTTGTCTCCAAATCTCCAAAACCATAAGCTATTTCTCAGCCTTTGACTCCGTTTCCAATTGCATAAAACACTTTTTTCAAAACACTACACACAATTCTCTACCTAAAACACAAAAATCTAACAGAAAGTGACTTGCTTTCCTTTTCCAAACACAACCAATCAAAATGCTACACTTATTCACCAGGTCACACACACACACTCACTTGTTGATCATGTGATCAACCACGGTTTGACCTTGAGAGAGGCTAGACTGAGAGTCCAGCCCAACTTGAGTCGATTTACAGTGGCGTCCATAATTCGAACCTTCAGAAATGAGAACAGGTATGCAACTATCTAATGACTATTTTAGCATTACAGTAATGTACAGTAAAATACGTATGACTGCATAGTATTGCATAAAAATTTGTAACTCTAAGCCATCCATTTACTGCACTGCATTGAATGAATGAGGTTGGTTATCATGCTGTACTACATTGTTTTTGTAAATTGTTAGTTTTCACCGGGCTGTTCTGGTCCAAAACTGGTTTGCCACCCATCCACAATTTGTAGTTTTGTACCTACCCCATATTCACCTTTACTAAATCCCATAGAGAAATTCTTCTCAGCCTGGCGCTGGAAAGTGTATGATCGCCAACCCTATGCCCGCATGGCACTTCTCCAGGCAATGGAGGACGCATGTGGGGACATAGAGGTTGCCTCTGTCCAAGGTTGGATACGCCATGCTAGGAGATACTTCCCTCGATGTTTGACAAGAGAAAACGTATCTTGTGATGTGGACGAAGTATTGTGGCAGACCCAGCCCGGAGAAGAGATGAAGCGTAGCTTGGCACTGGTGACTGCCCCTGTTCTGTTTCTGCATTGGTGTTTACAGTGTACTTGTTACCCCTCTCAGCAGATTACTTTCACTGTAGAACATTGTATTGAAATGTAAATATAAGCCTATGACAGACCAAAGAGCTTTAGATTTAGAAAAAGAGTGTTTACATGGTATATCCAAACATTTACTTTTACGAAATGATGTTTTATTAACAAGGTTCGGGAGGAGCACGATCAGATAATCAGTCTGGCCCAGGTGGAGCTCGTCACCTAATCACCTTAACAAGCACATCAGGTGTATATATACAGCCAACTCACCTCAGTTCTATGACAGTTTTCCAGCATTACTCGTCTGCTACCATGACTGAAGTTGCATCGTCTCCTTCTGACCACGAGCTAGCCACTCCAACTCGAGCCTCCGGCTCGAAGACGCCGTCTTCTCAAGCCACCGGCTCTAAAGCACTTGCCTCGCAAGCCACAGGGGAAAAAGCGCCTCCTTCTCGGCCAAGTGACGCCACCGAGCCCCGCACCTCGGCACGCGGACGCCGGCCTGCAAGATCAACAGCTCACACATCGAGCCATCGAAGACTTCGTTCACATCCACCATCAAGACAACCAACACCATCCTCAGCATCATCTTACGTCTCCGTTTCACCGTCTATTCCTCCCATAGCAAAATGGACCGTAGCAAGTTTGAGACAAGCTCTGGCCAATTCAGACGTCCGGTTTTCGCGGCGGATGAGTAAAGCCGAGCTCTACAGCCTTTACGTCTCCCTGGAACACACCAACACTCCTTCAAAGACAAGCAGAACCTGTAAAACTAAAACCTTACATGTTTCTGGCACTTCTTCTTACAGGTCTAGTTCCAGCCCCCCACGGTCGAAGAGAAACAGCAGGCCATCAGCAAGCATACCCCATCACCCCTTTTCTTCCTTTCCTACTTCTAATCTAGCTCCGGCGGCAGACACTAGCGTGAGGATGCCTCCGCTAGCCGCTCAAGCCCAGGTACCCTATTACTCCTCTTCTTCAACCTCTGCCCCCTTTTTCTCTCAGTGGCCTGCAGCCCTCGCCGTAGACGCTGGCTCAGGACTATACCAGCCAGCGACGCAAACCAACTGGCCTCCTCCCTCTCTTCCTTCAACTTTTTCTTACCCCCTACCTCAAGCTCCAGGGGCTAGTGCAAGCGTGAGGCTGCCTCCGCCTTCAGTCACAGCCCCCATTTCCCTCCCTTCCAGCTCTGCTTTCCTTTCTAAAACTCAGTACACTTTACTATCTGCTACATCGCTTCCCGCTCCATCAAATGCCATGGCTTCAGAACCACCTCCTGTGACCCACAACATCAGGTCTCAGATCCTCACAGGTGCAGACATTGATCTCTCCTCTCTGCTTTCTCTCCTCCCCGTTGCCGAAACTAATCGGCAAATAGATTGCGGGAATTTCTCCGTCACGCTTAAAAATCCCGTCCCTAACTCCTCTCGCATCCTCTCATTTGCCGAATTCACCATCGCTTTCAGCCGCTACACGGACGTAATCTGCTCAGTATTTCCACACAGATGGCGCGAACTCAATGATTATCTAGCCATAGTCGCAGAACTTGCGCTGTCCTACGGAGGTGGTCATTTCTATACATACCACAAATTATTCTCTGCCAAATGTGCGGTTCGCGTGGCTCAGTGGAATCAGTGCCCCTATTGGGGCGCGCTGGACCCTGATCTCCACAACAGAGTGTTCCTAGGGTGCCGCAACATAACTTGCGCACTCTGCAGGTCGTTAGCCCACACCACAACTTCCTGCCCTCAAGTTAATCCCGCCATCCCGGCCTGCCCAGACACGGCCCAACACAAATCCACCAGCTATGTCCCACGCTCTGCAACTGCTCACGCAGATCCAGACTATAAGGGAAGTTCAAGGCCTCCCTTCTCAGTCGCTGGCCAGGTCTGTCATAATTTCAATGGGGGGAAATGCAGTAGACAACGTTGCAAATTTCTTCATGTCTGTAATTATTGCGGCGGAGCTCATGCCCGTCTGATATGCCCAGTCTACAAAGCTGTCAATAAAAAATCCAAAAACTACTTATCGACTCCAGTCAACATTTATCGGCTTTCCACAGAATTATCCCACCACCCAGACACTAACTTCACCAAATTTCTACTTTCAGGTCTCGAAGAAGGTTTCAACCCCGGCGTTACATGCCCTCTCTCCAAGAACATAATTTGCGACAATCTCCAATCTGCACTTGCAGAACCAGATGTTGTGACTAATTTGATCAAAAAGAAATCGAATCCGGTTTATGATCGGCCCTTCGATGCACCCCTTTTGAGTTTTTCGCATCAGCCCCATCGGCGTTGCCACTAGAAAATTTTCGGGAAAAAAGCGGCGATCATCGACCTATCAGCTCCACACACTTCCCCATTTCCCAGCATAAACAGCCTCATTCCCTTGAGGAATACTCATTGCACTACCGACATAGACCAAGCGATCATCATGATAAAAAACGAGGTCGTGGTGCATGGCTGGCCAAAGTAGACATCACTTCTGCTTTCAAAGTGATGCCTATCCACCCAGACTTTTGGCATCTATTCGAATTAAGCTGGCAAGGAAAAATATATTTCTCCGTCACGCCTAACTTTTGGATGCAAAAGCAGCCCCAAAATTTTGATACGTTATCAGAGGCCATTTGTTGGATTCTCTCAAACAATTACTCCAT
>NC_081178.1:0-6021 GCF_012432095.1 Onychostoma macrolepis | reverse complement strand
TGAATACTCTCCTTTGAAGAAATCGCTGTGCTGGACCGCTTGCCTTGTTGCATCTGGTTGCTGTCCCTGGACCAGTCGCTGTGCCTGGACTGCTTCCTGTGTCGGTACCGTTTGCTGTGATGGGATCCGCTGTACTGGGACACATCACTGTGGCTGGACTGATGACTGGACCCAGCACCCTTCAACTGGCTGGCTCGGATACATTTAAATGCCCAGGGTCTGAAAAACAAAACACTGAGTTAATTTATAGTAAAATGCAGGTTCATGGAAAAATAGAAGTCATACAGAAAAAAATTCTTCGAGAACTTGAGATTTAACTGAATTCACACAAGCTGAAGCATCGTTACCATTTTTCAGAACGGATATAATTCTGATAGAGTGGGCCGTACTGATACCGATACTGATTCAATACCAGCATAGTTTTTTAAATCAATGTAGAATTTATATACTTCTATGTGTTGACATGATCATCACTCTTTTGTGTGTTATACACAATCTGCTAAATAAATAGCATGTGGCCAAATGATTAGCAACAGTAAATTGGTTTTAAGTCAGTTATTTCTGTCTGTTTTGTCAGTAGGAAATATCAGTTTACATTTCAAACATTCATTTGCCATTAAGTGATGTTGCAGTGAGATGCGACTGACAGAGTCTGACATCATCAGGGTAAATGATCAGTCTTTCTTTCTGGAGTTTGAGCCTACAGCCATTAGTTATCAGTTCCACTTTTACTGGATTCAACTGTTCACATGATGATTTAGTGTGTGACGAGGAGACCAAGAGAACGATGTCCACCTGTTCTTCCCTCTATAAAAGCCTTGCCTCGTTGGCGTGGGGGTTGCTTGTTTGCTCCTGATTGTTTATTTGGATTTGGTTATCAGTTGTGAGATTTGTTCTGTCTGGCGTTATACCATCTTGTGTCAGACAGAAATTGTATTTATTTTTCGTTGTTTCAATATTTATATACTTTTTCTTTTTTATGTTAATAAATATTTCTGTTGCAACCTTACCAACCGCATGTCCTCCTTTCATTTGTTACGGCTTTGAGCCGGTCATGACAAGTGCCAATAGTTTTCTGTAATATTCACTATCATCTGTTTGTCCTGCAGAAGCAGCTGAAGGAGACGCAGAAGACGTTCCAGCAGAGAATCCAACAGAGAGAGAAAGATCTTCAGCAGCTGAGAGAGGCTGTGGAGGCTCATAAGGTGAGTCTGGAGAAGAAGAGAAGTTTGTCTCCGTCTCAGTTCAGACTCACTGAAGCCTGAATCACTGTGTGTCCTAACAGCGCTCTGCACAGACAGCAGTGGAGGACAGCGAGAGGATCTTTACTGAGCTCATCCGCTCCATTGAGAGACGCCGCTCTGAGCGGATACAGCTGATCAGAGATCAGGAAAAGACTGCAGTGAGTCGAGCTGAAGGACGACTGGAGCGACTGGAGCAGGAGATCAATGATCTGAGGAGGAGAGACGCTGAGCTGGAGCAGCTTTCACACACACAGGATCACATCCAGTTCCTGCAGGTAACAGAGATCTAGAAGAACAGGATCATAGTGGACTTGAGTAGATCGGGTCCTTTTGTAGTTTCAGTGTCTCTAACTGCTCTAAAGCTGTACAAAATGGTCAATATAATGTCTGTGGTTTTGCCTGAGCAAATCTACAGAACCCTACAATGAGACTCCATTGATGTGCTTCAGCTGTTAGATGGACCTTTATGTTTTTTCCATGTTTTATCATCCAAACTATTTCCTAGAAAGTTCACATATAATGTAAGTGGCAAATACTAGAATCTGTAGCTTTAATGTGATAAAATGAATATGAGGAGAATGAAGCTGATGCTACGAAAGTGCTGGATTGAGGTGAGCTACCGAGGTCAATTCAAAAAGAGCTGCTCAAATTTGATATTTATGCAGGTTATTGGGTGAAGTGTGGAGCTGATGAGTTTTGATTTGTGATTTCTGTAGAGTTTCCAGTCTCTCTCAGCACCTCCTGAATCTACAGACGTAAATGACGATCCCATCATTTCTCTCGTCTCTTCTGATGGTCTGAGAGAATCTGTCCATCAGCTGAGAGACAAACTGGAGGATTTCTGCAAAGAGGATCTCAAGAAGATCTCAGACAGAGGTAAAGCTCTGGAGATTCATCTGCTCTCAGAAACGAGTCCATCATCATCTCATATCATGGAGAACATAATTTCAGAAATGTCTTACTAATGAATGCAGGATCATGAGAATCACATGTTCATGTCTGTTGATTTCCACAGTCACATTCACCAACATTGATCTCTGGACCAGAAACGACTTCCTACAATGTAAGTCAGTAAGAAAACAAGCAGAAAAACTCACTGAATGTGTTCATGTTCTTCCTGTAGAAGCTGAAAGAAGGGTTAATTGATGATGTAAATAATTTACACAGGATATCTGGTGATTTTGTACTGAGACACTGATACATTTAACATGAAGACTTCAGCTACATGAAAAGATCAAACAGATTCATAATTCCTGATTCTGATGTGTTTTATCTCCATCAGATTCCCATCAGCTCACTCTGGATCTGAACACAGCACATAAATACCTCCATCTGTCTGAGAACAACAGAGTGATTACTGGTACTGACACAGTCCAGCCGTATCCTGATCATCCAGACAGATTTGAAGGTGTGTGTCAGATGTTGTGTAGAGAGAGTGTGTGCGGACGCTGTTACTGGGAGCTGGAGTGGAGTGGAGATAATGGTGTGTTAATATCAGTGTCATATAAGAGCATCAGCAGGAAGGGACACAGTATAGAGTTTGCATTTGGATTTAATGATCAGTCCTGGAGTTTGTTCTGCTCTCCCTCCAGATACTCATTCATTCACAATAACATACGGACTGATCTCCCTGTAGAGTCCATCAGCAGTAGAACAGGAGTGTTTGTGGATCACAGAGCAGGAACTCTGTCCTTCTACAGCGTCTCTGACACAATGAGCCTCATCTACACAGTCCAGACCACATTCACTCAGCCGCTCTATCCTGGGTTTTTTGTTTCTATTGGATCATCAGTGAAACTGTGTTGATGAATCAGAATTATCTGACGATAGATTCTACCCATAATGCTTTGAGCTGCATAAATCAGTAACAGTGAGAGGCGCTTCATTGCATTACATGCACAGCAGTTAATTCCACATTCAAAATGCAGTAAAACTACCAAAAAACCTCATACCCATCTGAAATTAAGCCATTCTTTCCTAACATTGACATTTTGTCAACCAACAGTTACAGCGAGTTAAATAAGTCACCTTTATTCATATTTATATAGTCACCTTTATTTATATAGCGCTTTTAACAATACGGATTGTGTCAAAGCACTTAACAGTATCAAATTAGAGGATAGAGTGTCAGTAATGTATAATGATAAGATTAAACACTCAATTTTCAGTTAAAGGCATTTCATTATTGAATTCAGGGATGTCATCGTCTAGCTCAGTTTAGTTTAAATAGTATCTGTGAAATCCAATCGGCGATAATCGCTAGAAATTAAGTATTGAGTATTGAACGCATCACCATTTTTCTCAGTAAATATATTTTTAAAGGTGCTGTTGACATGAAATCTTCTCCAGATGTCGGTAACAATCCAAGTAATCCATACATACAAAGAAAGCAAAACAAATAAGTTCAGAAATTACGTTCAGTGTAATACAATGTAATAACAAAGGGAAAAAGTATTGAACACGTGAGGAAAAGGAGGTGCAAAAAGGCATGATGGGTAAAATCAAAGAGCTTTCTCAAAACATACTGATGGCATTGGTTACAGAAGGATTTTTATACTTCTGGATGTTCCAGTGAGCACTATTGGGGCCATAATCCAGAAGTGGAAAGAACATTATTTCACCATAAACCGGCCACGACCAGGTGCTTCTCGCAAGATTTCTGCCAGAGGAGTTAATAGAATGATCAGAAGAGTTGTCCAAGAAACCAGGACTACTTGTGGAGAGCTTCAGAAAGACCTGCAATTAGCATGTGCAATTGTTTCAAAGAAAACAATAAGTAATGCACGGAGGTGGGTAGAGTACCCAAAAACTGTACTCAAGTAAAAGTAAAAGTACTTGAATAAATATTTACTCAAGTAAAAGTAAAAGTAATAGTCTGAATAGTTACTTGAGTAAGAGTAAAAAAGTATCGGATAAAAAAACTACTCAAGTAGTTAGTTACTAGTTACTTTGGATCATATACTGAATATAGTCTATTTTTATTTAGATATATAGATATTTAGATACATTTTATACACACACACACACACACACACACACTGCCGTTCAAAATACCTTTAATTTTTTTTAATGTAATTTATTTCAGTGATGCAAATCAGAATTTTTATCAGTCTGATTTATTATCAATGCTGTTCTTTTTAGCTTTCTATTCATAAAAGAATCCTGAACAAACTGTCACAGGTTCCAAAAATATTAAGCAGCAAAACTGTTCCCTGTTGAAAAACCAGCATATGCTGGTATGGTATGTTTTGAAGCATGGGATGCTGGTTTGAACTGATTTAAGCTGGTCCTTTGCTTGTCCTAAGCTGGTCCGACCAGCTCAAGACCAGCACAAACCAGCATCCCAGCTTCAAAACATACCATACCAGCATATACTGTTTTTTGGTTTTTGTTTTTTTTCAACAACACTGGTAATAAAACAATATATTTGAATGATTTCTGAAGGATCATATTACACCGAAAACTGGAGTAACAGCTGATACAAATTCTGATTTGCATCACTGAGTTAAATTAAATTATATTTTAAAGTTTAATTATGTATTATAAATGTATATAACCTCTGACACGGAGAAGAGTGAAAACTCCTCACATGACCGCTACAGAACATCTGAACATAACGAAACAAATGCACTTCTTCCGTCTGTTCTGCAAAATGTAAATGTAGCCTTTATTTCTGCAAGCGTAAATATTGTGAAAATTTCCATATTAATTGTGTCTAGGCAAGGCATTCCTCCTGGAACTAACGCGGGTTTGGCGGGTGTTTATTTCATACTCTGTGACAGCTTATTTAATGAATCAATTATAAATTGTATTTAATGTGTAAGGTACATGTACAACAAACTGTAATGTCATAGTGGTATCGTGTACTGTAATCGAATCTATATCTGTGGAACCGACAGCACACGCGGTGTTCGTCTAATAAAGATCTTCATAGCTAGTAAACCATAGCCTTTGCAGATTTGCTTTCAACTGACTGTTGATCCAGAGCCACGTCTTCAGCGCTCTCGATGTTACAACTCTGAGTGAGAGCCGCTTCAGACGACTCAGCGCGTGCGGCAGGGAACTGAACGAATCATTCAAACTGATTCGCGAACCGATTCACTGGTCTGCCAACTGGTCTGATCAAGCCTTCGAACAGAATTGACTCAAAAGAATGAATCATTCGCGAACGGGCATCGCTCATTGCCCAGAAAAAAAAGTAGATGGCGCGCTTGGAATAAATTGAAGGATTTTTAACTTGTATGCATTAAGATAAAGTAAGCCCACAGTAACGAAGTAAAAGTACCGTTTTTCACTAAAAATGTACTTGAGTAAGAGTAAAAGTACCCATTTTTAAATATACTCTAAAAGTATTAGTTACCCAAAAAATTGACTCAAGTAAATGTAACGAAGTAACTCCTTACTACCCACCTCTGCTTATCCGCCATGGCCTGTATGCATGCTCACCATGCAAGACTTCATTGCTGAAGAAAAAGCATGTTGAAGCTCATTTAAATTTTGCTGCACAACATTTAGACAAACCTGTGAAATACTGGCAGAATATAGTCTGGTCAGATGAGACCAAAATTGAATTCCTTGGATGCCATGATACACACCATGTTTGGAGGTCACATGGCACTGCACATCACCCCAAAACATCACGGTGTAGTGCTGGCAAAATTCATATAATTGAAGGAAGGATGAATGTAAAATGTACCAAGACATTCTTGATAAAAATCTACTGCCATCTGCCAGGATGATGAAGATGAAATGAGGGTGAACATTTCAGCAAGACAAT
>NC_081177.1:30416502-30435843 GCF_012432095.1 Onychostoma macrolepis | reverse complement strand
GGTAAAAAAGAAATGTCAGTTCTATCCAACATCCTAAGTAAAGGTGTCATCTTGAGGAGTAAAGAAAGAGAAATGGAGCAAGGTGAAAAGTGCACAAGATACTTTTTAAAAAGATAAATGACAAGGGAGGGGCAGTAACTAAGGTTAAGGGAGGAGGGGAGAAGTAAGTACAACAGAAGAGATTTTAAAAGAAGTAGAAGGATTTTATGAAGAGTTGTACAGCCAAAAGAGGTGCACGAGGACACGACAAGGGAAGTCTTAAACTTTTAGCCAAGACAATCAATAGTCAAAATACGCTTTTATCCCAAGATTTTACCATTTTAGAAATGTATAAAGCTCTTAAAGGTTTTAAACGGGAAGTCCCCAGGAGCGGATGGACTCCCCTAGAGTTTTATCTTACGTTTTGGGATATTTTAGCACATGAGTTACTGGCCGTTTTTAATGACTTTGAGACTTCTGACAGACTGCCGGACAGATTTAGGATAGGGATAGTGTCGCTACTGTACAAAAAAGGGGACAGGACTGACTTAAAAAATTGGAGACCAATTACACTTTTAAATCTGGACTGCAAGCTTTTTAGTAAAATTTTAGCAACACGCATGTCGACTGTTTTAGAGGACGTGATCCACCCGGACTGTGCTGTGCCCGGAAGAAAAATAACAGACAGCCTAGTACCGATTAGAGACACCATCTGTTATGCGAGAGACAGAAACATTCAGCTAGTAGTCCTAAATTTAGATTTCGAAAAAGCATTTGACCGAGTCTCGCACCAGTACCTTTATAAGGTACTGCAAAAAATGGGCTTTCCAGAGAGGTTTCCAGCCTGGCTGGGACTGCTGTATAAGGGCATAGTCAGCAAAATCCTTGTAAATGGGCATCTTTCCAAGGCTGTGAATATCCACAGCGGTGTCCGTCAGGGGTGTCCTTTATCTCCTCTTCTGTACGTGGCTTGTATTGAGCCACTGGCACAGATCTTGAGAAGGGACAAATGGATCAAAGGACTTCACGTTCCTGGGACGGGCGGACTGACAGCCACTTGCGTTTTATATATGGACGACGTAACCCTTTTAGCCGTTTATCAATACGAAGAGCAATGGACTTGACTGACTGGTACGGTCGGGCCTCGGGGGCTAAGCTCAACCGAAGCAAATCCGAGGCCCAGCTCTTCGGGCCGTGGGAGGGTGCGGACATAGGTGGACTTAAATTTAAGATTTTAGGGGTCAAATTTGACAGAGAGGGAGGTGGACGGGAAAACTGGACTGACTTGTTAGGGAAAGTAAGGCAAAGACTGGGGTAGCTGACGTTTGAGGGCAAGGTTTTAATTTTTAAATCTGTTATTTTACCTCTAATGTCACTTGTTTGTTCTGTTTTTACCCCACCTAGGAAATTCCTGATGGACCTAGAGAGGGCGGTGTTTTACTTTCTGTGGGGGTCCAAGTGGGAAAGACAGAGGAGGGAGGTGGTCAAAAAGAGACCAGAAAACGGTGGAAAAGGCCTCCCAGACCCCCACCTGTTTTTAGGCAGCCGCTTCACCGCCCTGCACATTAATTATGCCACGACCCCATCCAAAGAAAACAAGACGGCTGCAATGACGCGATTTTGGATGGGGTCTTACTTACGAACTTTAAATATTTTACCCATTGATTTGAAAACCCCAGTGTCTTTTTAACTTGCCCAAAGAGTATTGTTTTATAAAAAGGTTTTTTAAAGAAATACCTTTTAGAAACAGAAGATGTCACCATTTTAACTAACCACAGGCATCTCGTCTCTCTTGTGCAGGATCGGGAACCGGTGAGTGCAGTTCCAGGCCTCACACTAAGTGAGGCCAAACAAGTTTGGAGGAACGCTTCTCACCCCGCTCTCCAGAACAGGCACAAGGACTTATCGTGGATGGTGGCTCATGAGAACCTCCCGGTCAGGGCGGTTATGCACTCCAGAGGCATGGCCAAAAACGCGATCTGCCCTCGGTCCGGGTGCAATTCCCCGGAGACCGTCCGACATCTGCTCTGGGAGTGCGGCGCTGCGTGGGACCTGTGGGCCAAGACCGGCCCCCTGTTTATCCCGTGCCTACCAGCGGGTGGGGCCCAGTTAAGGTACCAGCTTGCCATCCTTGGGGTGGGCCGGGGCTTGACATCACAGGAATTTACCTAGCTCTGGCTCACCCTCAACGTCATCAAGGATGCCATCTGGGCCACCAGAAACCTGCTGGTGGGGAAGCGCGTTACGGTACCCCTCCATGCATGCGAGCTAAAGGTAACAACAATGCTGCAGGGGTACAGGGCGGCGATATTCGGACGGGGGGGCCGGGGTCGCACGGGAAGGGTCCCGGGCGCCACTGCTCCTGGCCGCCGTAGATGCACCCTCACCACTCTGGCTACGGGAACAGCAGGCCGGAGGAGAGGGGATCTCCGCTGAGCCCATAAAACAGCATCTCACGCGCCTGTTCTGGAGAGCGGGGTGAAGACGGATTGATAAGGACTCACCCCCGGTCTTGCACAACAGATGACTTTTAAAGACTCGTAATTGGTGTTTTTATTGTGTTTTACTGGAAAAAAAATTAGATGCTTGTTTTAAAATGTATTTTATCTTTGAGATGCTCACACCTTTTAACACACACACACACACACACACACACACAAAATGGACTTTTAAAAACAAGACAGACACAACGGTTTTAATTGCTTGTTTTTAGCAATGATTGTATTTCCTTTTAAACCATGTGTATTTATTCTATTTATTCCTGCTTGTTTTTTTAAATGTGTGTATGAAAATGAAAAGAAATGTGTAAAAATGTTCAAAGGAAAATATGAAAATGGTGACAATAAAACTTTTTCGAAAGAAAAATCTGTTCTGATCAGCTTTCTGACTTTTCCAGAAAGCTGATCCAGCAAACCTTACATTTTAGACCGGGAGATTTAAATTGCTTGTTGACTCTGCCCCTAAACAAAGGTTTTGATTTGAGTTTTAAGACTGCTTCCCTGCTCAATGACTTTTGGCAAAAGTTTGAAACTGTTAAATCCCAGTTCTCTCGTTCACGGTGGAGAAACTCTCTGATAACACACTTAAAACTGTGATTGCCAGAATGTTCAATGAAACATCTGCCTTCTATGATTGTGCTGGGAGAGAACAGAGGCTATGCCAAAGTTATGTCGGAAATGTGGGAGAATCGGGCACTTAGCTGAAGTGTGCCAAGAATTAGTATGCGGGAAGTGTAAAGAAATTGGACATAGTTTTGAACAATGTACCAATGGCAGGCGGTGCAATCTTTGTGGAGATTTAAACCACCTCTACAGAGATTGCCCTAAAAGTTTTGCCAACAAGCTCAAAATGGCCACCCACAAGGACACCAAACAAAAGAACAAACGGAGGAGGAGGTGGTCCCTGAGGTTTTGGCGGGAAATTCAAAATCCCAGCCAGCCTCAGGGATTGGACAGGGAGGAGGAAGTGGGGCGGCCAAAGGGGCGGAGTCAAATGTTTTAAATGAACAGGAAAAGGTCACGGAAGGAGAGGAGAGCGAGGAAGAAATGAATTCCTCCTTAGAAACGGTTTCGGAGATGAGTGAGGAATCTAGTGGGAGTGAAACTGAGGGTTCATTCCCAAATGCTCAGGTGCAAAAAAGACCTGCGGGGATCTCCTCTGTTTGTAACAGAGGAGAAAAAAGCTAGGGCAGCACATCGCCTAGATAGTTCCGTTTTGGAAGATCAAGGGCCTCATTTATAAAGCGTGCGTACGCACAGATTTGATCTTAGAGTGTGCGTACGCTTAAATCCACGCCAACGCTCATATTTATAAAAACGGTCTTTGACGTGGAAAAGTGCTTAGCGTCACGTCAGGGTCCGAGCAGACGTACGCACTTTTTGTTGTCGGAGTAATGCAGATTTTTTCAAATGTAAGCTGTTCTTGCAGGTCGCTGTTCTAAATTATGATGATTGGTGATAGTTTATATGTTAATGATATTAATTAGGAGTGGTTTACAAGGCAGAGAGCTGAAATCATTCAATTGCGCACAAGTTCAAGATAATTTGCAATTCATAGATTTCACATCTGAAAGAGGCTCGTACGCTCGTTTTCTGTTCGTACGTTCATTCTATGAATCGCACGTACGCATTTCTGAGAAACGATCGTAAGATCAAATTTAGGACGGTTTCTGCGCAACATTTTATAAATGAGGCCCCTAGAGCGTATGTGGCCTCTAGAATCCCCAAATGAGGTTTCGTTTTTGCACATTAAGCTAAGAACATCGTCACCAAAGGAGCCGCAAGAGGGTCTCTCTCTGGCAACTGAGGCGCCGAGTACTTGCCTCCCTGACGGTGTTGCCATTTTAATAAACAACCCTAATATCTTGGTGAAGGGCAGCACGGTGGTGAGGGATGGGCGGGCACTTTTAGCAAATCTGACTTTTTTAGGGAAGGATTTTAACGTTCTTAATGTGTATGGGTTTACAGAAAAAAATGAAAGGTATGAGCTTTTAGAAGACTTGCAGCCCCACATGTCAGGTAGGGCTCCCTTAGTGGTGGCAGGGGATTTTAACTGTGTTTTAGCAAAAAAAGATAGGAAGAGGGGAGGGGAGGATTTTAAGGTTGACAAGACGTCAGTTTTATTGCAGGGCTTAGTTAAAGATTTCAATTTAGTCGACTGTTTTAAAACTGTGCATCAAAGAGAGGAGGGCTTCACCTGGTTTAGTGGTGATGGTACCAGAGCCTCTCGAATTGACTATGTTTTTACACGTGACTTCCTGCCAACCGATGCTAGATTAACCCCTCTCTTTTTTTCAGATCACTCCATGCTGTCTTGCACTCTATCACTTCCTGTGGGTGTGACGGTAGGTGGGGGTTTGTGGAAGCTAAACTGCTCCCTGTTAGAAGATGAGGAGGTAGCTAGAAAATACAGGGAGCAGTTTAGCCAATGGCAAACTCTCCAAGACTTCTATGAGACACGAGCACTATGGTGGGAAATGGTTAAATGACGCACAAAAGAGTCTTTTAGTAAGATAGGGAGGGAAAAAAGGAAAAGGGAAAAAAGGAAAAAGAAAAGAAAAAAAAAAAAAAAAAAAAAAATCGCATGATGGGGCTGCAGAAGCGTCTACAGAGGTATTTTAATCTTTTAAATAATGGGATTGATTTTAGCGAAGAAATTAAAGAGGTAAAAAAAGAAATGTCAGTTCTATCCAACATCCTAAGTAAAGGTGTCATCTTGAGGAGTAAAGAAAGAGAAATGGAGCAAGGTGAAAAGTGCACAAGATACTTTTTTAAAAAGATAAATGACAAGGGGAGGGGCAGTAACTAAGGTTAAGGGAGGAGGGGGAGAAGTAAGTACAACAGAAGAGATTTTAAAAGAAGTAGAAGGATTTTATGAAGAGTTGTACAGCCAAAAAGAGGTGCACGAGGACACGACAAGGGAAGTCTTAAACTTTTTAGCCAAGACAATCAATAGTCAAAATACGCTTTTATCCCAAGATTTTACCATTTTAGAAATGTATAAAGCTCTTAAAGGTTTTAAACGGGGGAAGTCCCCAGGAGCGGATGGACTCCCCCTAGAGTTTTATCTTACGTTTTGGGATATTTTAGCACATGAGTTACTGGCCGTTTTTAATGACTTTGAGACTTCTGACAGACTGCCGGACAGATTTAGGATAGGGATAGTGTCGCTACTGTACAAAAAAGGGGACAGGACTGACTTAAAAAATTGGAGACCAATTACACTTTTAAATCTGGACTGCAAGCTTTTTAGTAAAATTTTAGCAACACGCATGTCGACTGTTTTAGAGGACGTGATCCACCCGGACTGTGCTGTGCCCGGAAGAAAAATAACAGACAGCCTAGTACCGATTAGAGACACCATCTGTTATGCGAGAGACAGAAACATTCAGCTAGTAGTCCTAAATTTAGATTTCGAAAAAGCATTTGACCGAGTCTCGCACCAGTACCTTTATAAGGTACTGCAAAAAATGGGCTTTCCAGAGAGGTTTCCAGCCTGGCTGGGACTGCTGTATAAGGGCATAGTCAGCAAAATCCTTGTAAATGGGCATCTTTCCAAGGCTGTGAATATCCACAGCGGTGTCCGTCAGGGGTGTCCTTTATCTCCTCTTCTGTACGTGGCTTGTATTGAGCCACTGGCACAGATCTTGAGAAGGGACAAATGGATCAAAGGACTTCACGTTCCTGGGACGGGCGGACTGACAGCCACTTGCGTTTTATATATGGACGACGTAACCCTTTTAGCCGTTTTATCAATACGAAGAGCAATGGACTTGACTGACTGGTACGGTCGGGCCTCGGGGGCTAAGCTCAACCGAAGCAAATCCGAGGCCCAGCTCTTCGGGCCGTGGGAGGGTGCGGACATAGGTGGACTTAAATTTAAGATTTTAGGGGTCAAATTTGACAGAGAGGGAGGTGGACGGGAAAACTGGACTGACTTGTTAGGGAAAGTAAGGCAAAGACTGGGGTAGCTGACGTTTGAGGGCAAGGTTTTAATTTTTAAATCTGTTATTTTACCTCTAATGTCACTTGTTTGTTCTGTTTTTACCCCACCTAGGAAATTCCTGATGGACCTAGAGAGGGCGGTGTTTTACTTTCTGTGGGGGTCCAAGTGGGAAAGACAGAGGAGGAGGTGGTCAAAGAGACCAGAAAACGGTGGAAAAGGCCTCCCAGACCCCCACCTGTTTTTAGGCAGCCGCTTCACCGCCCTGCACATTAATTATGCCACGACCCCATCCAAAGAAAACAAGACGGCTGCAATGACGCGATTTTGGATGGGGTCTTACTTACGAACTTTAAATATTTTACCCATTGATTTGAAAACCCCAGTGTCTTTTAACTTGCCCAAAGAGTATTGTTTTATAAAAAGTTTTAAAGAAATACCTTTTAGAAACAGAAGATGTCACCATTTTAACTAACCACAGGCATCTCGTCTCTCTTGTGCAGGATCGGGAACCGGTGAGTGCAGTTCCAGGCCTCACACTAAGTGAGGCCAAACAAGTTTGGCGTGGAAAAGTGCTTAGCGTCACGTCAGGGTCCGAGCAGACGTACGCACTTTTTGTTGTCGGAGTAATGCAGATTTTTTCAAATGTAAGCTGTTCTTGCAGGTCGCTGTTCTAAATTATGATGATTGGTGATAGTTTATATGTTAATGATATTAATTAGGAGTGGTTTACAAGGCAGAGAGCTGAAATCATTCAATTGCGCACAAGTTCAAGATAATTTGCAATTCATAGATTTCACATCTGAAAGAGGCTCGTACGCTCGTTTTCTGTTCGACGTTCATTCTATGAATCGCACGTACGCATTTCTGAGAAACGATCGTAAGATCAAATTTAGGACGGTTTCTGCGCAACATTTTATAAATGAGGCCCCTAGAGCGTATGTGGCCTCTAGAATCCCCAAATGAGGTTTCGTTTTTGCACATTAAGCTAAGAACATCGTCACCAAAGGAGCCGCAAGAGGGTCTCTCTCTGGCAACTGAGGCGCCGAGTACTTGCCTCCCTGACGGTGTTGCCATTTTAATAAACAACCCTAATATCTTGGTGAAGGGCAGCACGGTGGTGAGGGATGGGCGGGCACTTTTAGCAAATCTGACTTTTTTAGGGAAGGATTTTAACGTTCTTAATGTGTATGGGTTTACAGAAAAAAATGAAAGGTATGAGCTTTTAGAAGACTTGCAGCCCCACATGTCAGGTAGGGCTCCCTTAGTGGTGGCAGGGGATTTTAACTGTGTTTTAGCAAAAAAAGATAGGAAGAGGGGAGGGGAGGATTTTAAGGTTGACAAGACGTCAGTTTTATTGCAGGGCTTAGTTAAAGATTTCAATTTAGTCGACTGTTTTAAAACTGTGCATCAAAGAGAGGAGGGCTTCACCTGGTTTAGTGGTGATGGTACCAGAGCCTCTCGAATTGACTATGTTTTTACACGTGACTTCCTGCCAACCGATGCTAGATTAACCCCTCTCTTTTTTTCAGATCACTCCATGCTGTCTTGCACTCTATCACTTCCTGTGGGTGTGACGGTAGGTGGGGGTTTGTGGAAGCTAAACTGCTCCCTGTTAGAAGATGAGGAGGTAGCTAGAAAATACAGGGAGCAGTTTAGCCAATGGCAAACTCTCCAAGACTTCTATGAGACACGAGCACTATGGTGGGAAATGGTTAAATGACGCACAAAAGAGTCTTTTAGTAAGATAGGGAGGGAAAAAAGGAAAAGGGAAAAAAGGAAAAAGAAAAGAAAAAAAAAAAAAAAAAAAAATCGCATGATGGGGCTGCAGAAGCGTCTACAGAGGTATTTTAATCTTTTAAATAATGGGATTGATTTTAGCGAAGAAATTAAAGAGGTAAAAAAAGAAATGTCAGTTCTATCCAACATCCTAAGTAAAGGTGTCATCTTGAGGAGTAAAGAAAGAGAAATGGAGCAAGGTGAAAAGTGCACAAGATACTTTTTTAAAAAGATAAATGACAAGGGGAGGGGCAGTAACTAAGGTTAAGGGAGGAGGGGGAGAAGTAAGTACAACAGAAGAGATTTTAAAAGAAGTAGAAGGATTTTATGAAGAGTTGTACAGCCAAAAGAGGTGCACGAGGACACGACAAGGGAAGTCTTAAACTTTTTAGCCAAGACAATCAATAGTCAAAATACGCTTTTATCCCAAGATTTTACCATTTTAGAAATGTATAAAGCTCTTAAAGGTTTTAAACGGGGGAAGTCCCCAGGAGCGGATGGACTCCCCCTAGAGTTTTATCTTACGTTTTGGGATATTTTAGCACATGAGTTACTGGCCGTTTTTAATGACTTTGAGACTTCTGACAGACTGCCGGACAGATTTAGGATAGGGATAGTGTCGCTACTGTACAAAAAAGGGGACAGGACTGACTTAAAAAATTGGAGACCAATTACACTTTTAAATCTGGACTGCAAGCTTTTTAGTAAAATTTTAGCAACACGCATGTCGACTGTTTTAGAGGACGTGATCCACCCGGACTGTGCTGTGCCCGGAAGAAAAATAACAGACAGCCTAGTACCGATTAGAGACACCATCTGTTATGCGAGAGACAGAAACATTCAGCTAGTAGTCCTAAATTTAGATTTCGAAAAAGCATTTGACCGAGTCTCGCACCAGTACCTTTATAAGGTACTGCAAAAAATGGGCTTTCCAGAGAGGTTTCCAGCCTGGCTGGGACTGCTGTATAAGGGCATAGTCAGCAAAATCCTTGTAAATGGGCATCTTTCCAAGGCTGTGAATATCCACAGCGGTGTCCGTCAGGGGTGTCCTTTATCTCCTCTTCTGTACGTGGCTTGTATTGAGCCACTGGCACAGATCTTGAGAAGGGACAAATGGATCAAAGGACTTCACGTTCCTGGGACGGGCGGACTGACAGCCACTTGCGTTTTATATATGGACGACGTAACCCTTTTAGCCGTTTTATCAATACGAAGAGCAATGGACTTGACTGACTGGTACGGTCGGGCCTCGGGGGCTAAGCTCAACCGAAGCAAATCCGAGGCCCAGCTCTTCGGGCCGTGGGAGGGTGCGGACATAGGTGGACTTAAATTTAAGATTTTAGGGGTCAAATTTGACAGAGAGGGAGGTGGACGGGAAAACTGGACTGACTTGTTAGGGAAAGTAAGGCAAAGACTGGGGTAGCTGACGTTTGAGGGCAAGGTTTTAATTTTTAAATCTGTTATTTTACCTCTAATGTCACTTGTTTGTTCTGTTTTTACCCCACCTAGGAAATTCCTGATGGACCTAGAGAGGGCGGTGTTTTACTTTCTGTGGGGGTCCAAGTGGGAAAGACAGAGGAGGGAGGTGGTCAAAAAGAGACCAGAAAACGGTGGAAAAGGCCTCCCAGACCCCCACCTGTTTTTAGGCAGCCGCTTCACCGCCCTGCACATTAATTATGCCACGACCCCATCCAAAGAAAACAAGACGGCTGCAATGACGCGATTTTGGATGGGGTCTTACTTACGAACTTTAAATATTTTACCCATTGATTTGAAAACCCCAGTGTCTTTTAACTTGCCCAAAGAGTATTGTTTTATAAAAAAGTTTTTAAAGAAATACCTTTTAGAAACAGAAGATGTCACCATTTTAACTAACCACAGGCATCTCGTCTCTCTTGTGCAGGATCGGGAACCGGTGAGTGCAGTTCCAGGCCTCACACTAAGTGAGGCCAAACAAGTTTGAGGAACGCTTCTCACCCCGCTCTCCAGAACAGGCACAAGGACTTATCGTGGATGGTGGCTCATGAGAACCTCCCGGTCAGGGCGGTTATGCACTCCAGAGGCATGGCCAAAAACGCGATCTGCCCTCGGTCCGGGTGCAATTCCCCGGAGACCGTCCGACATCTGCTCTGGGAGTGCGGCGCTGCGTGGGACCTGTGGGCCAAGACCGGCCCCCTGTTTATCCCGTGCCTACCAGCGGGTGGGGCCCAGTTAAGGTACCAGCTTGCCATCCTTGGGGTGGGCCGGGGCTTGACATCACAGGAATTTACCTAGCTCTGGCTCACCCTCAACGTCATCAA
Organism: Onychostoma macrolepis; assembly: GCF_012432095.1. Taxonomy (NCBI): domain Eukaryota; kingdom Metazoa; phylum Chordata; class Actinopteri; order Cypriniformes; family Cyprinidae; genus Onychostoma; species Onychostoma macrolepis. The sequence goes on along the minus strand of NC_081177.1, from coordinate 30,425,344 downwards.
GGATGCCATCTGGGCCACCAGAAACCTGCTGGTGGGGAAGCGTTACGGTACCCCTCCATGCATGCGAGCTAAAGGTAACAACAATGCTGCAGGGGTACAGGGCGGCGATATTCGGACGGGGGCCGGGTCGCACGGGAAGGGTCCCGGCGCCACTGCTCCTGGCCGCCAGAGATGCACCCTCACCACTCTGGCTACGGGAACAGCAGGCCGGAGGAGAGGGGATCTCCGCTGAGCCCATAAAACAGCATCTCACGCGCCTGTTCTGGAGAGCGGGGTGAAGACGGATTGATAAGGACTCACCCCCGGTCTTGCACAACAGATGACTTTTAAAGACTCGTAATTGGTGTTTTTATTGTGTTTTACTGGAAAAAAAATTAGATGCTTGTTTTAAAATGTATTTTATCTTTGAGATGCTCACACCTTTTAACACACACACACACACACACACACACACACAAAATGGACTTTTAAAAACAAGACAGACACAACGGTTTTAATTGCTTGTTTTTAGCAATGATTGTATTTCCTTTTAAACCATGTGTATTTATTCTATTTATTCCTGCTTGTTTTTTTAAATGTGTGTATGAAAATGAAAAGAAATGTGTAAAAATGTTCAAAGGAAAATATGAAAATGGTGACAATAAAACTTTTTCGAAAGAAAAATCTGTTCTGATCAGCTTTCTGACTTTTCCAGAAAGCTGATCCAGCAAACCTTACATTTTAGACCGGGAGATTTAAATTGCTTGTTGACTCTGCCCCTAAACAAAGGTTTTGATTTGAGTTTTAAGACTGCTTCCCTGCTCAATGACTTTTGGCAAAAGTTTGAAACTGTTAAATCCCAGTTCTCTACGTTCACGGTGGAGAAACTCTCTGATAACACACTTAAAACTGTGATTGCCAGAATGTTCAATGAAACATCTGCCTTCTATGATTGTGCTGGGAGAGAACAGAGGCTATGCCAAAGTTATGTCGGAAATGTGGGAGAATCGGGCACTTAGCTGAAGTGTGCCAAGAATTAGTATGCGGGAAGTGTAAAGAAATTGGACATAGTTTTGAACAATGTACCAATGGCAGGCGGTGCAATCTTTGTGGAGATTTAAACCACCTCTACAGAGATTGCCCTAAAAGTTTTGCCAACAAGCTCAAAATGGCCACCCACAAGGACACCAAACAAAAGAACAAACGGAGGAGGAGGTGGTCCCTGAGGTTTTGGCGGGAAATTCAAAATCCCAGCCAGCCTCAGGGATTGGACAGGGAGGAGGAAGTGGGGCGGCCAAAGGGGCGGAGTCAAATGTTTTAAATGAACAGGAAAAGGTCACGGAAGGAGAGGAGAGCGAGGAAGAAATGAATTCCTCCTTAGAAACGGTTTCGGAGATGAGTGAGGAATCTAGTGGGAGTGAAACTGAGGGTTCATTCCCAAATGCTCAGGTGCAAAAAAGACCTGCGGGGATCTCCTCTGTTTGTAACAGAGGAGAAAAAAGCTAGGGCAGCACATCGCCTAGATAGTTCCGTTTTGGAAGATCAAGGGCCTCATTTATAAAGCGTGCGTACGCACAGATTTGATCTTAGAGTGTGCGACGCTTAAATCCACGCCAACGCTCATATTTATAAAACGGTCTTTGACGTGGAAAAGTGCTTAGCGTCACGTCAGGGTCCGAGCAGACGTACGCACTTTTTGTTGTCGGAGTAATGCAGATTTTTTCAAATGTAAGCTGTTCTTGCAGGTCGCTGTTCTAAATTATGATGATTGGTGATAGTTTATATGTTAATGATATTAATTAGGAGTGGTTTACAAGGCAGAGAGCTGAAATCATTCAATTGCGCACAAGTTCAAGATAATTTGCAATTCATAGATTTCACATCTGAAAGAGGCTCGACGCTCGTTTTCTGTTCGCACGCTCATTCTATGAATCGCACGCACGCATTTCTGAGAAACGATCGTAAGATCAAATTTAGGACGGTTTCTGCGCAACATTTTATAAATGAGGCCCCTAGAGCGTATGTGGCCTCTAGAATCCCCAAATGAGGTTTCGTTTTTGCACATTAAGCTAAGAACATCGTCACCAAAGGAGCCGCAAGAGGGTCTCTCTCTGGCAACTGAGGCGCCGAGTACTTGCCTCCTGACGGTGTTGCCATTTTAATAAACAACCCTAATATCTTGGTGAAGGGCAGCACGGTGGTGAGGGATGGGCGGGCACTTTTAGCAAATCTGACTTTTTTAGGGAAGGATTTTAACGTTCTTAATGTGTATGGGTTTACAGAAAAAAATGAAAGGTATGAGCTTTTAGAAGACTTGCAGCCCCACATGTCAGGTAGGGCTCCCTTAGTGGTGGCAGGGGATTTTAACTGTGTTTTAGCAAAAAAAGATAGGAAGAGGGGAGGGGAGGATTTTAAGGTTGACAAGACGTCAGTTTTATTGCAGGGCTTAGTTAAAGATTTCAATTTAGTCGACTGTTTTAAAACTGTGCATCAAAGAGAGGAGGGCTTCACCTGGTTTAGTGGTGATGGTACCAGAGCCTCTCGAATTGACTATGTTTTTACACGTGACTTCCTGCCAACCGATGCTAGATTAACCCCTCTCTTTTTTTCAGATCACTCCATGCTGTCTTGCACTCTATCACTTCCTGTGGGTGTGACGGTAGGTGGGGGTTTGTGGAAGCTAAACTGCTCCCTGTTAGAAGATGAGGAGGTAGCTAGAAAATACAGGGAGCAGTTTAGCCAATGGCAAACTCTCCAAGACTTCTATGAGACACGAGCACTATGGTGGGAAATGGTTAAATGACGCACAAAAGAGTCTTTTAGTAAGATAGGGAGGGAAAAAAGGAAAAGGGAAAAATGGAAAAAGAAAAGAAAAAAAAAAAAAAAAAAAATCGCATGATGGGGCTGCAGAAGCGTCTACAGAGGTATTTTAATCTTTTAAATAATGGGATTGATTTTAGCGAAGAAATTAAAGAGGTAAAAAAAGAAATGTCAGTTCTATCCAACATCCTAAGTAAAGGTGTCATCTTGAGGAGTAAAGAAAGAGAAATGGAGCAAGGTGAAAAGTGCACAAGATACTTTTTTAAAAAGATAAATGACAAGGGGAGGGGCAGTAACTAAGGTTAAGGGAGGAGGGGGAGAAGTAAGTACAACAGAAGAGATTTTAAAAGAAGTAGAAGGATTTTATGAAGAGTTGTACAGCCAAAAAGAGGTGCACGAGGACACGACAAGGGAAGTCTTAAACTTTTTAGCCAAGACAATCAATAGTCAAAATACGCTTTTATCCCAAGATTTTACCATTTTAGAAATGTATAAAGCTCTTAAAGGTTTTAAACGGGGGAAGTCCCCAGGAGCGGATGGACTCCCCCTAGAGTTTTATCTTACGTTTTGGGATATTTTAGCACATGAGTTACTGGCCGTTTTTAATGACTTTGAGACTTCTGACAGACTGCCGGACAGATTTAGGATAGGGATAGTGTCGCTACTGTACAAAAAAGGGGACAGGACTGACTTAAAAAATTGGAGACCAATTACACTTTTAAATCTGGACTGCAAGCTTTTTAGTAAAATTTTAGCAACACGCATGTCGACTGTTTTAGAGGACGTGATCCACCCGGACTGTGCTGTGCCCGGAAGAAAAATAACAGACAGCCTAGTACCGATTAGAGACACCATCTGTTATGCGAGAGACAGAAACATTCAGCTAGTAGTCCTAAATTTAGATTTCGAAAAAGCATTTGACCGAGTCTCGCACCAGTACCTTTATAAGGTACTGCAAAAAATGGGCTTTCCAGAGAGGTTTCCAGCCTGGCTGGGACTGCTGTATAAGGGCATAGTCAGCAAAATCCTTGTAAATGGGCATCTTTCCAAGGCTGTGAATATCCACAGCGGTGTCCGTCAGGGGTGTCCTTTATCTCCTCTTCTGTACGTGGCTTGTATTGAGCCACTGGCACAGATCTTGAGAAGGGACAAATGGATCAAAGGACTTCACGTTCCTGGGACGGGCGGACTGACAGCCACTTGCGTTTTATATATGGACGACGTAACCCTTTTAGCCGTTTATCAATACGAAGAGCAATGGACTTGACTGACTGGTACGGTCGGGCCTCGGGGGCTAAGCTCAACCGAAGCAAATCCGAGGCCCAGCTCTTCGGGCCGTGGGAGGGTGCGGACATAGGTGGACTTAAATTTAAGATTTTAGGGGTCAAATTTGACAGAGAGGGAGGTGGACGGGAAAACTGGACTGACTTGTTAGGGAAAGTAAGGCAAAGACTGGGGTAGCTGACGTTTGAGGGCAAGGTTTTAATTTTTAAATCTGTTATTTTACCTCTAATGTCACTTGTTTGTTCTGTTTTACCCCACCTAGGAAATTCCTGATGGACCTAGAGAGGCGGTGTTTTACTTTCTGTGGGGGTCCAAGTGGGAAAGACAGAGGAGGGAGGTGGTCAAAGAGACCAGAAAACGGTGGAAAAGGCCTCCCAGACCCCCACCTGTTTTAGGCAGCCGCTTCACCGCCCTGCACATTAATTATGCCACGACCCCATCCAAAGAAAACAAGACGGCTGCAATGACGCGATTTTGGATGGGGTCTTACTTACGAACTTTAAATATTTTACCCATTGATTTGAAAACCCCAGTGTCTTTTAACTTGCCCAAAGAGTATTGTTTTATAAAAAAGTTTTTAAAGAAATACCTTTTAGAAACAGAAGATGTCACCATTTTAACTAACCACAGGCATCTCGTCTCTCTTGTGCAGGATCGGGAACCGGTGAGTGCAGTTCCAGGCCTCACACTAAGTGAGGCCAAACAAGTTTGGAGGAACGCTTCTCACCCCGCTCTCCAGAACAGGCACAAGGACTTATCGTGGATGGTGGCTCATGAGAACCTCCCGGTCAGGGCGGTTATGCACTCCAGAGGCATGGCCAAAAACGCGATCTGCCCTCGGTCCGGTGCAATTCCCCGGAGACCGTCCGACATCTGCTCTGGGAGTGCGGCGCTGCGTGGGACCTGTGGGCCAAGACCGGCCCCCTGTTTATCCCGTGCCTACCAGCGGGTGGGGCCCAGTTAAGGTACCAGCTTGCCATCCTTGGGGTGGGCCGGGGCTTGACATCACAGGAATTTACCTAGCTCTGGCTCACCCTCAACGTCATCAAGGATGCCATCTGGGCCACCAGAAACCTGCTGGTGGGGAAGCGCGTTACGGTACCCCTCCATGCATGCGAGCTAAAGGTAACAACAATGCTGCAGGGGTACAGGGCGGCGATATTCGGACGGGGGGGCCGGGGTCGCACGGGAAGGGTCCCGGGCGCCACTGCTCCTGGCCGCCAGAGATGCACCCTCACCACTCTGGCTACGGGAACAGCAGGCCGGAGGAGAGGGGATCTCCGCTGAGCCCATAAAACAGCATCTCACGCGCCTGTTCTGGAGAGCGGGGTGAAGACGGATTGATAAGGACTCACCCCCGGTCTTGCACAACAGATGACTTTTAAAGACTCGTAATTGGTGTTTTTATTGTGTTTTACTGGAAAAAAAATTAGATGCTTGTTTTAAAATGTATTTTATCTTTGAGATGCTCACACCTTTTAACACACACACACACACACACACACACACAAAATGGACTTTTAAAAACAAGACAGACACAACGGTTTTAATTGCTTGTTTTTAGCAATGATTGTATTTCCTTTTAAACCATGTGTATTTATTCTATTTATTCCTGCTTGTTTTTTTAAATGTGTGTATGAAAATGAAAAGAAATGTGTAAAAATGTTCAAAGGAAAATATGAAAATGGTGACAATAAAACTTTTTCGAAAGAAAAATCTGTTCTGATCAGCTTTCTGACTTTTCCAGAAAGCTGATCCAGCAGACCTTACATTTTAGACCGGAGATTTAAATTGCTTGTTGACTCTGCCCCTAAACAAAGGTTTTGATTTGAGTTTTAAGACTGCTTCCCTGCTCAATGACTTTTGGCAAAAGTTTGAAACTGTTAAATCCCAGTTCTCTCGTTCACGGTGGAGAAACTCTCTGATAACACACTTAAAACTGTGATTGCCAGAATGTTCAATGAAACATCTGCCCTCTATGATTGTGCTTGGAGAGAACAGAGGCTACATTCATTATCAGGGTATGCCCAAGCTATGTCGGAAATGTGGGAGAATCGGGCATTTAGCTGATGCATGCCAAGAATTAGTATGTGGGAAGTGCAGAGAAATTGGACATAGTTTTGAACAGTGTACCAATGGCAGGCGGTGCAATCTTTGTGGGGATTCAAACCACCTCTATAGAGATTGCCCCAAGAGTTTTGCCAACAAACTCAAAATGGCCGCCCCACATGGGCAGCAAACAATTCAACAAAGGGAGGAGGCGGAGCCTGAGGTTTTGGCGGGAAATTCAAAATCCCAGCCAGCCTCAGGGATTGGACAGGGAGGAGGAAGTGGGCGGCCAAAGGGGCGGAGTCAAATGTTTTAAATGAACAGGAAAAGGTCACGGAAGGAGAGGAGAGCGAGGAAGAAATGAATTCCTCCTTAGAAACGGTATCGGAGATAAGTGATAAATCAAGTGGGAGTGAAACCGAGCGTTCACTCCCAAATGCTCAGGTGCAAAAAAGACCTGCGGGATCTCCTCTGTTTGAAGCAGAGGAGAAGAAAGCTAGGGCAGCACGTCGCCTAGATAGTTCCGTTTTGGAAGATCAAGGGCCTCATTTATAAAGCGTGCGACGCACAGATTTGATCTTAGAGTGTGCGACGCTAAATCCACGCCAACGCTCATATTTATAAAACGGTCTTTGACGTGGAAAAGTGCTTAGCGTCACGTCAGGGTCCGAGCAGACGTACGCACTTTTTGTTGTCGGAGTAATGCAGATTTTTTCAAATGTAAGCTGTTCTTGCAGGTCGCTGTTCTAAATTATGATGATTGGTGATAGTTTATATGTTAATGATATTAATTAGGAGTGGTTTACAAGGCAGAGAGCTGAAATCATTCAATTGCGCACAAGTTCAAGATAATTTGCAATTCATAGATTTCACATCTGAAAGAGGCTCAGACGCTCGTTTTCTGTTCGCACGCTCATTCTATGAATCGCACGCACGCATTTCTGAGAAACGATCGTAAGATCAAATTTAGGACGGTTTCTGCGCAACATTTTATAAATGAGGCCCCTAGAGCGTATGTGGCCTCTAGAATCCCCAAATGAGGTTTCGTTTTTGCACATTAAGCTAAGAACATCGTCACCAAAGGAGCCGCAAGAGGGTCTCTCTCTGGCAACTGAGGCGCCGAGTACTTGCCTCCTGACGGTGTTGCCATTTTAATAAACAACCCTAATATCTTGGTGAAGGGCAGCACGGTGGTGAGGGATGGGCGGGCACTTTTAGCAAATCTGACTTTTTTAGGGAAGGATTTTAACGTTCTTAATGTGTATGGGTTTACAGAAAAAAATGAAAGGTATGAGCTTTTAGAAGACTTGCAGCCCCACATGTCAGGTAGGGCTCCCTTAGTGGTGGCAGGGGATTTTAACTGTGTTTTAGCAAAAAAAGATAGGAAGAGGGGAGGGGAGGATTTTAAGGTTGACAAGACGTCAGTTTTATTGCAGGGCTTAGTTAAAGATTTCAATTTAGTCGACTGTTTTAAAACTGTGCATCAAAGAGAGGAGGGCTTCACCTGGTTTAGTGGTGATGGTACCAGAGCCTCTCGAATTGACTATGTTTTTACACGTGACTTCCTGCCAACCGATGCTAGATTAACCCCTCTCTTTTTTTCAGATCACTCCATGCTGTCTTGCACTCTATCACTTCCTGTGGGTGTGACGGTAGGTGGGGGTTTGTGGAAGCTAAACTGCTCCCTGTTAGAAGATGAGGAGGTAGCTAGAAAATACAGGGAGCAGTTTAGCCAATGGCAAACTCTCCAAGACTTCTATGAGACACGAGCACTATGGTGGGAAATGGTTAAATGACGACAAAAGAGTCTTTTAGTAAGATAGGGAGGAAAAAGGAAAAGGGAAAAAAGAAAAGAAAAGAAAAAAAAAAAAAAAAAAAAAAATCGCATGATGGGGCTGCAGAAGCGTCTACAGAGGTATTTTAATCTTTTAAATAATGGGATTGATTTTAGCGAAGAAATTAAAGAGGTAAAAAAAGAAATGTCAGTTCTATCCAACATCCTAAGTAAAGGTGTCATCTTGAGGAGTAAAGAAAGAGAAATGGAGCAAGGTGAAAAGTGCACAAGATACTTTTTTAAAAAGATAAATGACAAGGGGAGGGGCAGTAACTAAGGTTAAGGGAGGAGGGGGAGAAGTAAGTACAACAGAAGAGATTTTAAAAGAAGTAGAAGGATTTTATGAAGAGTTGTACAGCCAAAAGAGGTGCACGAGGACACGACAAGGGAAGTCTTAAACTTTTTAGCCAAGACAATCAATAGTCAAAATACGCTTTTATCCCAAGATTTTACCATTTTAGAAATGTATAAAGCTCTTAAAGGTTTTAAACGGGGGAAGTCCCCAGGAGCGGATGGACTCCCCCTAGAGTTTTATCTTACGTTTTGGGATATTTTAGCACATGAGTTACTGGCCGTTTTTAATGACTTTGAGACTTCTGACAGACTGCCGGACAGATTTAGGATAGGGATAGTGTCGCTACTGTACAAAAAAGGGGACAGGACTGACTTAAAAAATTGGAGACCAATTACACTTTTAAATCTGGACTGCAAGCTTTTTAGTAAAATTTTAGCAACACGCATGTCGACTGTTTTAGAGGACGTGATCCACCCGGACTGTGCTGTGCCCGGAAGAAAAATAACAGACAGCCTAGTACCGATTAGAGACACCATCTGTTATGCGAGAGACAGAAACATTCAGCTAGTAGTCCTAAATTT